>NC_047665.1:6028789-6328789 GCF_011762505.2 Arvicanthis niloticus | reverse complement strand
GCTAATTCAAGAGGAATGAATTCAAAGTAGCTTCTTTGTTGTCTGCTTGGAAGAGTTGCGATTTTACTACAAGGATATCTCAACACACTGCTTGTGGGGGGTAGGGGGAAGATGAACTAATCATTTTCTGAGCGCCTACTATGTGTGAGTTGCTACCATCAATTTGTGGTGTGAGGATCAGGTAATTCCAGGTTCATGTTTATTCCCATGGTCTATGTTGGTTGCTTAATGGTTAGTTTGAAACTGGGTATATATTAAAAATACTGCTGTCTTAGACTCTTTACAGAAGATTTCATTGCATAGTTACAAGCCTGGGAAAATAGTAAAGCCATCCTCAGCCCCGTTTCTTCATTTGAAACTGTATAGCACGATTCTAAACAATTCCACAATATTTACTCATTGTTTTCTTGACTCTGATCTTCAAATACACACACACACACACACACACACACACACACACACACACACACACAGACTTTCCTCCTTTGGCTTGAGAACTGTAACTATTACCTCAAGTTAGCATGAACATATGAACATATAAAAATGTAAAAAATAATCACCCACTAGCTGAGTTTCCAGAGAGCCGTTGTTAAAAAGTTGAGGTCTGCCTTGCCAGACTTGGTCTGTATTTGCTTTTAAGTCATGAGTGAATACGATCCTTCTGCACCCACTCCCTTGTAGCCTGCTTTTTGTACTTAAGAAACCATGAGCTCTTCCCGTGTCATTCACTATTCTGCAGCATCTCAGGGCTGTCTAGTACCACAGAGTATACCTCTGCCCTCATTTACTTAGCCTGTCTGCATTAATTAGGCTTTACTATCTGACAAAAAGTCTTTCTTTCTATCCCCAAATTGCACCAGCCAGGCAGTTGGGTACTGAAGAGCTACCTGATCATGTCAATTCTTTAGGGCACTTCTCTATAAAGTGATGCTAGACACATCCCATTTCAAAATATGCCTGAAAACCCTCAGGAGCTGGCTCAGTGCTCAAACTTAGCTCCCTCATACTTTTAACCATGGAGAATCCCCTGGAGTAGCGAAACTGCATGAGGCTCCAGGTACCGCGAGAGTCTGTGACTAAGCTTAGGATCTCAGGAGGTCTGGCCCTGGAACACTCAAGAAAACTACAGCCTCCAAACACATCCAGTCTTCATTACCCTACCAGCAACTAAGTAGCAAGATTTGAGTTTTCAAGTTCACCTCCATTTTTCTTAATCTACATCCAGACACAAATTAAAATCTAGACTGCCCCACCACCAAATGATGGTAAACTGGGACTCCAGGCTCTTTACAAAACAACAATCCATCCTTAGGGAGTGCTGTGAGTGGGGTGTGTGGTCAGCTCAGGAGACCAGGGAGGCCTAAAGGCTTCCAGTTTTCTGAGAATAAACACCTTTTCTGTTCCTAATTCCTACCCTCTGTGTCTTGCCCCATTTCCAGTTTGTGAATATCTCACCAAGAGGAGATGCCTCCAGGGAAGGTCTTCTCTGAAAAGCAAATGCCCCTGGCGCACTAATGCCCACTTCTGTGCCTCATGCATCTAAGCTCCATCCAGAGAGGAGAAGAACAGGGCACGCCTACTCTCCTGCCAGCTGCTATCTATCTATTAAACCTGACCAATCTTGGCCTTGCAGCCTCCTAGGTCACCAGGGTCTAAATGCAGAATGGTACCATTATCTTAGGGGACAACAGAGAGTGGTTTATATGCCCTGAACCAAAGTGTACCCCTATCAGCCATTTTCAGTGGCTCCTGAAATTCTCACCAGAAGTCTCCTCCCAGAGCCCATCAGGACAGTGCTTTAATAAGTACGCAGTCGTACACTTCAGACCAACACTGAACTAATCCCTGGTGTGCTGCAACTAGCTACAAGTGAGGTGCACAGATCACCTGCTTAGTGTCAGGAATGAGGTGTGTACATGTAGAAGGGTCAGACTTTGCTGGGAGCAGAGGTCACAGAGAAGGAGCTGAGCAGGCCAGCCCACTGCTGACAGTGCTTGCCTGGACGACTATCTGAAAGCTTGGCACCTGAGACCACCGTCCACGGGAATGCCTCCTACTGCCTCAGGGGGGACCCATAGGAGAGCGCAGCTCTTTCCTCCCTGAAATGACCTGACCCAGGTTGGGAAAGGTAGCTCACCCTATCCATCAATTGGCCAAGAGCCCACCTTCCCTAGCAAAGGCTTCCTATGCATCTCCATGGGTTCCATGGACCAGGGCTTATACAACAGGGTGTGTTCATAAAGAACAGAACAAAAAAGTTCTCAATATGTTCAGATTATTTACTGCATGCCCTGAAGACTACGCATCCTGGGGGAATCAGGCAGCTTCCACAAAAGCTTCCCATAAAGGCAGAAGCAAAGTAGACAGCAGCTCCTCACAGCCTCTAGCTGGTCCCTCCCTGTCCTCTTAGGTGATTCCAAGTCCTGCAGAGCCAGGCTCATTTTTCTTCTTCTCATGTTTCCTGTGCCCAGAACATACCAATAAAACCTGGGCGTAGGTTCTGAAACCAACCTCTGAGGCTTCTCTGTCCAGGGGCTGACATTTTATTCAAAGTCCAACATCCTGAGAGAGCACACAGTGTCTGCTCCATTCTCCCTCCTGAGAGAACATACAGTGTGTCTACTCCATTCCCTCTCCTGAGAGAACACACAGTGTGTCTACTCCATTCCCTCTCCTGAGAAAATACACAGTGTGTCTACTCTATTCCCCATCCTGAGAGAACACATAGTGTGTCTACTCCATTCTCTCTCCTGAGAGAACACACAGTGTGTCTACTCCATTCCCCATCCTGAGAGAACACATAGTGTGTCTACTCCATTCCCTCTCCTGAGAGAACACATAGTGTGTCTGTGTCATTCCCCCTTCTGAGAGAACACACAGTGTGTCTACTCCATTCCCTCTCCTGAGAGAACACACAGTGTGTCTACTCCATTTCCTCACTTAGCTTGCTTCACCCAAGGCAGGCAACCTCACCACTGCTCATCAGTGGGTGAGCACAAAGAGTCATTGGCTTCTTTTCAACACCAGGGTAACCTTGATGTCCCCCACAGTGGTTTCAAGACCTCCAAAATCCAAAGTCACAAACCCCATGCCCTTTGGTCCTAGAGTAACCTGACCAGATTTCCCAGGCCTGGCTTTCAGTGTAGTACACAGTTCAGTCAAAAGAAGACAGGGCTTTAGCATTTGACAAGGCTGCTCTGGAGTCCCTGCTCTGCCAGTGACAAGCTTTCTGAGGTTCATTTTCCTCACCTATACAAAACAGATAATAGAACCAGCCTTGGGGACTTTTTTTTTTTTTAATTAATTAGAAATGTCACAGATAAAACAGCCAGCACAGTGTCAGAAACATGCTCTGTTCTCTAAGAAAATTGGTTAGTATTGCTGGTCACATGTCTGTTGTTTATCCTAGGCTAGGATCTCTAGTGACTGATTTACAGCTGGGCTCTGTCGAAAAGAACAAACAAGATTGTGCCATGTTTAAGAGTCTGTGCCTGGACCATGTTCTTCATTGTCTCTTTGCTCCTCCCCGATTCCCCCTCTGACCCCTCCCCCGGGGCATCTCACCCTACACTCTGCACCAGGTAGTTGCTTCATAAATTCAGCTTCCAGGGCAGGCACAGCCAGCACTGCACCTTTAATTGGCTCTAGTGAGATCAGCACCATTTAAAAGCTCTCTGTCTACCACTGAGAGTAACTGGGTCTAACACCCAGCAGAGATGAGCAGTCCTTGGAAACATTTGAAACATGTCGTATGCACCAAACATGACTACTTCCACAATCTTAGGGCATCCTTCAGACCAAAGCCTTCTCCTGCCGGCATATCCCACCAAATCCCTGGGGCCTTCTCTCTTCTGCATGTGTTGATTTTTGACCTCTGCAGCTCAGACAGGAATGAGGAACGGACAGCTAGAGCTGGGTGCTATGCTAGCGGAGAGCCGTATTATCCCAGCTAAAAAAGTCCGCCTCCTTCCACTCAGAAGCCTTCCAAGAGCCAGCCCTGCACAGAACCAAAGCTGAGCCTCTGTACTCAATGCAATTCATATTCCACTGGACTGTAGCTCCCTCCTCTTATCTCACATCCCAGGAGGCTACGAGCTCCAGGGACCTAACTCTATCTCTGCAGCAGGGGTGTCGAGGTGTATAGAGGATGCATTCAGTAAGTAAACAGGCTACTGGTCCCCGAAGGCTTTCTTCCCAATGCCTCACCTGAGGAAACAGCAAATGGAGAGGCTGGGCATTTCAGCTTCTCCCTGCTCTGCTCTATTAAGGATAGGAGAGACCCGCACACCAAAGCAAACAGCTGGGCTTCTGCTCACCAGTGTCCCGATGGCTGAAGGCTCTTCGTTTGTGATGTCATGCATGTTTTCCCTAGATGGTGAGCTCCCCTAGATTAGGCACAGGGTCCGTCTCTCCACACAAACACACTCCATTCGGCTGCCATGAAGATTTACTGAGTTACCGAGGCTACTTAGCGGCCACTGTTTGTGTCTCAGACTTCCTTATACGTACGAATCTTCCCGAGTGAGCTGCTGAAATGCCGATTGTTACCAGCTGGTAGGTGTGCAAAGAGGCTGAGAGTCAATATTTCTGATGGTCCTAGTGGCCCCAGACTTCTAAGAAAGAGCAGGTCTGGCTGGCTGTGGTCAATCTTCTGTTCTCAGAAAGGAACCTCCTCTCTTCATTCCTGGGTAACTAGTGTTATCATTTCTTCCAGCTATGTCAACTGTCATAGAGATCTAGATGGCATCTGAGTGAGGAAATCCAGAGCAGAACTCCATCTCAAAGAGCCAAGGCTAAAGAACTTTCCAGATTAAACCCTTTATTCTACACTCCAGGCTAACTGCCAGCTTTACACAGTTCCTCACTAACAACCTGGGCCCTGCAGCCGAGGCCCACACAGAAAAAAGCCTGTACTTTCAATCCCTGGAATTTTAAGACCATATCCTAAACTAAACTTTTCCCCCTGCAGGTTTCATCTCCAGATCCTCTGCTTTCTGAATATTTCATTTATGCCCAGGATAGAGTCTTAAATTGCAGGAAACCAGAATTCTGCAGCTCAATTAGCCTAATTTACAACCTGTCGTTTTCTCTCACTTAACAATTAAAATAACACCATTCCTGAGTTCAGTGTGGGCTCCAGGGGCCCAATGGAGAACATGTCTACCTGCTCGGTAGATTCAGAGTCATGTCTTCTAAAAGGAGGGGGGAGTGGGGGTGGGCTACACGGTGTTCTAAGGCTCAGACTTATTCCCAAGCTGATAAGAGCCTTCCATGGCAACAGGGACAGACAGTGAAACACCATCCTCCCCTGGGTCCTTGGGTCCATGGGTCCCACAGCTCCTTCAGTTCACCATTGGCAGAACTGGTTTGCAAGCGTTGGGAAAAGAACAATCTTGTTGTTGTACAAGAATATATGACCAAAGTGAAAGCACCTTCCCAAAGCAATTTTGTTTTGTCAAAGGAGTTTGCCAGTACCCAGTCAGGCTGGGAAGTACACTCAAGCCAAAATGGCCTCTGTCGTTTATACCTGATGCAAGTGACAACTGCTTCTCATCTCATGTGTGAGTTCATGATCTGCCACACTTGGTTGTTCGGCACAAGGGGAAAGGAGGAGGGGAAGGCTCGGAAGCATGGGCCTTTGTAGGCTCCCTACCTTTGATGAAAGAAAGGAAGGGGGGAGGGAGGGAGGGAAGAAAGAGGGAGGGGGGAAGGAAGGAAGAAAGGAAGGAAGGAAGGAAGGAAGGAAGGAAGGAAGGAAGGAAGGAAGAAAGGATAGATAAGTAGATCTCTCATAGAGGTACCCTAGGAGGTGAGCCTCGCCTCGGCTCACCAACCACAGCTCAGCTCTTCCCTCTCTCCCTCCTTCAACTACAGCCAGACAAACACCCAGGACTTTGAAAAGCACGTGGACTCACAACTCATGAAGTTCCTCTGCTCCTAGCTTCTGCCAACCATGAAGTTGTTGGAACCCCCTGTTTCCTTGTCTCCACAACCACACCATGACAGCAAAGAGGACGCTGGTCTCCCCCTCAGCATTACAAGGGGTTCTCCACCTATATTCCTGGTACTCTCGGACAGTGCAAGGCATTGGTAAATGCTGGCTTTAGTAAACCAGCCATGAGTGTGTTTGAGAAGAGGCGGCGGGTGTCTTGGGAAAAGTTAAGGGAGGACTTTGGAAGAACACAAGCCTGTTTGACCGTGTGACTACAGCTAAGCAGAGTCACTCTGCCCTTGCCAACAAAATCTCTGGAAAACATTCTAGTTCAAGGATCAAAGGCTCAGCTCAGCGGGCAGCCTTTGTCACCCTAGGAGTAGAGAAGAGTCTAGCTTCTCCAGAAATTACACATTACTGCAAAGCCACCCCCACTCCCAGTGTGGGATGCACTGAGAGAAAAGAGCTCATTCCCCAGCTACAGTCCACGGGGAACCCGGTCACCACGGACAGCCTTACTTTAATCCCTCAGCTACAACCCGGAACTGTTATTATTCCTCTCTCCATTTTGACTTTTCCTTCTATTTTTGGAAGCTAGTTTTGAGGCTCCCCAGAACCTGCAATAACAAATACTTTTAATTTGACCATTTCAAAAGTCTCATTAATGTTTCAATCGTACAACGCATGTGGGCACCAGTATATGTGCCCAGCACTTGCAAGCCAGGGAAGGTTAATAATCATTTAACGTGGTTGCATATGCTACAAGCTGTCTCACTGTCCCACTGCATTTTCAAAGACTACATAAATATGTAATCTATTCCTCTTCTCCTATCACAACATTCCGCTGGGGCGATTCTGACGAGCTGTGTCCCTGCTGTCTCCGCAATAAAGTGCCATGGGAAGGCTGATGGATAGATACGGCTAGAGAGGAGAGGATTTCTGCAGCCATCCATAAACCTGGCTCATTAAAATTGCTAGCTGCCAACTACCTGAGAGGAAAGGAAAGCTGTCTTTAAATAATAATAATGATGATAAAAGGGGCAGCTCTATTGTCTAGAATGGTCAGCAGAATGCCATTCCCAGGCAGCAGGCCTGAAGGACTGCCTGACAGTGGTGAGGGGCTCGGTCTCTCTTCTCAGCTCTCTCCCACAGGAATCTGACTCAGTGTTCTGAGAGGAGGCAGGAATTTGGTCAAGGTTCTCCCTGCTGCAGGTCTCTGGTGAATAGTGAAGTTAGTGAAGTGGGTAGATTATAGTTCGGCTTCCCAGGTGTATCTGAAGTGGAAACGCAAACAGATTCCAGATGTTTGCAGGAAGTCTCTCCTTGGTAAAATGGGCAGTCAGTTATCACTCGCTGTCTAATCCCTCTTCCTTAACAACTAGGTGTTTGTGAAGAACATACAGACTCTAAATCGTAAGCATCCATGACACAACTCTCAGAGGCTGCCCTTCCACATTTTGCCTGGTTGCTACAAAGTTTTTTTTTTTTTTTTTTTTTTTTTTTTTTTACTACTAAACATGCTGCCAAAGGCAGCAATACCCTATAATGGAGGTTTGCTGATCAATCACAGCTTCCCAGTAGGGAATAAATCTTCATTTATCCACAGGCTTGCCCAGTAGCAGAGAACATTTTGCCGACATCATTTTAGCCAGGGCACACCGTCACGTTAGCCCCCACCATCTGCCAGCTGTTGCAGCTGTGAGCTAAAACCTGTACCAAATCTTCTCACCTTCTCAGCAGTTCACATGTATCCAATTTCTGCCTCAGAGAAAAGAATACACACACACACACACACACACACACACACACCCCCTAAGGCTGTATGTCATGAAGGTTACGGAGCCTGTGTGAGACATCACAGAAACTACCCAGCTGAATTTTAATCTGCTCTCCTGAGAGTAAAACTTCACAGAATGGAGGAAAACTGTTTTTAAAAGAAAATATCTAGTGAAAAAACGGAGAGAACTCAATGACAGACTCTTCTGCCCTTCTGTTGATTTGGGACTAACACTCTTCAGCTACTTTTGAATGAAACACCCATTGATTCCTTAGTCCTTCTAATGTGTAGGAAACGTCAATAACGAGCCAGCTGACAGCGCAGTGTGGAATACTGGGATAGGACACCATGAAGGATCACGAGGTTCCAGTGAGAGCACTGAGTTGGCAGGGCAGGAAGCTCTGCATGGCATCCACCCACAGAAACGCTGACTCAGCAAAGGTACAAGGCCTACGAGGCCTTTATGAGAACTCCAGGAGTCAGTTAAGAATTCCCAGTACCTCAGACAACTCAGAACCAAGAACAAGTACAGCACAAGGAGAGGCAAAGGCACTTCCTACTATGACACCAGCCTCTCTCCCAGACAGAACCACCATGACCAGGAAGAGAGACGGGGCAGGGAATGGTGAGGGAGGGGGCAGGAGGATAGAGCAGGAGCAAGAAGGCAAGAGCAAGAGAGAGCAGAGGGAGCTGAGCAGCCCCTTTTACAGAGTCAGGCACACCTGGCTGTTGCCAGGTAACTGTGGGGCAGAGCTTAGATCAAAACAAAACAAAACAAAAAAACAAAAACAAACAAACAAACAAAAACCTCTAACAATTTCTGTGCTGCCCAACTCAGGCCACTGAAGAGGAACTAGCATACCTTCAACGTCGGGGTACCAGGTACTCCTGTTTGTTTTCTGTTGCTGTGATCAAATGCCTACCAAAAGCAGTGTTGGAGACAGAGGGGTTCCTGTGGCTTCCAGGGCACAGCCTGTCATTGACAGGGGCCAGGGCAGGAGCTGACGGAGCAGAGCTGCCTACTGACCTGCTCACCACAGCTTATTCAGCTTGCTCTCTCATACAACTCATGATTCCTACCCAGGAGTGGCAATCAAGAAAATGCCCCACAGATGTGTCCAGCGAGATGGCATGGTCCCTCAGTTAAGGCTCCTTCTCCCCAAGCATATCTAGGTTTCTATCAAGTTGACCAAAAACTGTGACTACAGAAAGCCAAAATGAGTTTAGCAGTTACAGTGGCCATGGGAGGGCCTGGAGGACCAAGCCAGCAGCCAGCAAGCCTGCTGCAGCTTTGAAAATGTTCTGGACATGTTGCTCCTCTGCTGGGGTAGAGGAGAAGGCAGGAAGGTGGGTACCACGGTCTCCTGGAGACCCTCTGAGCAAGGGATTTTGTCCTGTGAGACTCAGAGCATCGACAGATCCAACAAACCTTGTGCGCGGGGAAAGATCTGGAGAACAACAGAGAATTCAAACATCATGTGTTTGTCAGAAAGCCTGCGGTGCTTCAGATAGGCTACAGAGAGCAAGAGACTACAAACACCCAAAGACCAGTTCAACATAGCTCACTGATCTGGAAAGTGAACTACGTACCCATCGAAAACACCTCCCCAGAAAAGGTTTAAGAAGCCCCCAAGATAGCCAACTGGACCCAGGAGAAGGTCTGATGGAAGCAATGCACAGAGACCAACGAGGCAGCTATTTTTTTTTTTTTTCCAAATGTGCGGGCTCGAAGAGGAAGCTACTGGTCTCATGAAGGAACAGAGAAATGCAATCCGACTGAATTGCCCTAAGCAAAACCTAAGATCTGTTCCTGGAGAGACAGACGTACACGAATTTCCTGGAAAAGAGTTTAAAGGAGCATCATGAATAAGGCCAGAAAACTGAGACAAACAAAACAAGAATAGTAATAGTACTTGGGAAAACCTTAAAGACCGAGAGCATCAGAGTTCCAGAAGGTACTGGAGGAGTTGTGGATTTCTCTGGAGCTGTCCAACTGTGCACAATTACAGAGAGGAAATACCAAGCTGACCCACGGACTGGTCATCTGGAATTCTCCAACCATAGGAGAAAAAGGGAATTAAAAAGAGTAAAGAAAACCTAAGGGATACATGGCATGTGCCCTGTGTGTCTTACAAAAATTATAAAAGAAGAGAACCAATTCTAATGAACCATCACAATCATAATCAAGGCATGAAAAACAAGAAATACATATCCCTAGCTTGAAGAAGCCCAATGTACCCCAACTACCACAAACCCAGAAAACCCAAAGAAATTTAAATTGTGACAAAATATAATTAAATCACCAACATCAGAGAAGGAGTTTCAAAGCAACGAAGAGCAACCTGTTGAGGTAAAAGAGGCCTCTAAGGCTACTTACGAGTGTATTTCTTAGCAAAGTTGGTGGACCAGAGATGGTGGATTCAGAGAACTGAGAGAAAACAACCAGCAAAGAATATATTCCAAAGGTGAAAACGCAATAAAGACTTGTGTAGAGAAAGAAGATGTAGATCACCACAAAGAAAGTAACAGGGCGTCCATCAAGTCGAGAAGACAAGGCTTGAGACAATGGCACAAAGACCATGGTGAAAAGAGACACACACCCTGATGCAGAACCCTGTGGCACTATACAGGAAATCGACTTGCTATTCTGGTGTGAGTTCTACAGTGGAAGTGAAAAGAAAAAGAAAAACACCTACAAAATATTTTAACGGATGCAAAATCAAGAGGATAGAGTTTGTGAAGCTACTAACCAGAATGAAGGGGGAGATAAAGAATAAAATTTGTGTTTATGACTGGAGTTATTGGCTTAAAATGAATTATAATAGATGCAGACCCTTTCACTTTCACATTAGCAGCGTCTACGGTAACGCCCCACTCCCACACAACACATAATGTAACTACTTTCCTAACAGCAGTTATTTTAGGTGTAAAAGGATTAATTATTCAGACACAAGATGGAGTGGCTAAATGGATAAAGGGAAAAATAAAAATAAGAACAAACTATGTTTCATCCCCAGTAATGCAAACTCTCCTCCAAGTGAACTTGTTTTTTAATTGAAAATAGATTCTTCTCTCATACCATACACCCAGGCCACAGTTTCCCCTCCCTCCATTTCTCCCAGCACCCTACCCCATCCCCTCTTCCCCAGGTTCATTCCCCCTCCATTTCCCTTCAGAAAGGAGCAGGCCTCCAAGCAAACACACACACAAAACTGAGATACGATAAGACAAGACAAAAGCTGTTACACTGAGGCTGGACAAAACAACCCAATAGGAGGAAAAGAGTCCCAGGAGCAGGCACAGGAATCAGAGACACGCCTGCGCCCACTGTCAGGGGTCCCACAGAAACACCAAGGTAACAGCCACAACACACACTCAGAGGACCTGGTGCAGACTCATGCAGGCCCTGTGCTTGAGCTTCAGTCTCTGTGAGCCCATGAGAGCCCTGCTTAGTTGGCTCAATGGGCCATGATCTCCTGGTGCCCACCTTCTCTGACTCCTACAATCTTTCCTCCCCCCCATGAGGTTCCCTGAGCTCTTAAGGGAGCTCATTGATCTACTAATGTAGACCTCCAATTTAGACACACTCTCTCCATAATGTCTGGCTGTGGGTTTCTACCCTCACTCTCATCTGCTGGAGAAGGAAATTAGATGATGGCCAGACAAGGCACTGATGGGCAAGGATAAAAGAATACCATTGGGGATTATTTCATTGATACATTTCATTGATATTTTTGAGGGGAGAGCAGTCATCTTTGGTTCTACCTTAAGTTTCTGGGTTATCAAGTCTCTGGTTCTTGGCCATCCAGGCAGTGTTGGGAGAATCCCCTACTGACCATCTTTCGCCTATGCATAACTGAGTATTTAAAGGATTAAAATCATTATAGGAAGTGACGTGCACAGCAGGGAAATGATTATGTAACTTAAAAATTGTCCATCAAAAAGGATACCCATGGTGCACCTTAGCAACCAGCCTCCTCCTCCTCCTCTGGACTCCTATAAACAGAATGTCCCCCAAATATCTGGAGCCCTTGAGCATCTTCCCACCCATGTGATCGGTCGAACCTGGCAGCGTATTCCTTTCCGGACTGCACTATTTCTTTGTCTTTACTTCACAGTCTGTGTGTGCCTTTAATTCAGTTCTTCAAACAAAAGGACCCCAAGCTGGAAACCCCCGACCCAGAACCCAGCCTTCAGTAAGAGCATAGCTGGCACTTCCAGTTTCCTTATAAAGAAGCCAACTGATGGAAAGGCCTGGAATAACAGGATAGTCCATGACGGACTCCGTATGGAGCTGACTCTGGGGCACAGGTATAATGGTGGATATCTAAGTCATGTAAGATGGGAAAATAAGCAGATATAGTTATTGGTAGCTAGTTATGCTCTGCATACAAACAACTGTCAACAAGGACGCCAGGGCCATCTTCAGCTGAATTCAAGGGCCATCTTCAGCTGAATTCTGGGGCCACCCTTAGAAGCATCAGGTGCATGACTCATAAGGACAAGTTCCACCCTGATCAGTGCATCACTGCCAACCACAGAGAAAGCACCAGCTGGCGTAGCCAGAAGCCTGCAATCTGTATAAGAAGTAGACCCACCTTGCTAGCTGCTTCTGAGCACCCAAAGCAGGAGAATGAGCTGACTTTTGAAACACACACACACACACACACACACACACACGCACGCACGCACGCACGCACACGCACACGCACACGCACACGCACACGCACACGCACATGCACACACACACACAATTCAACAAGATGACCGAAAGGTAAAGTTTTATTTAACACAAAGCTATACAGTACAGGTCAGCTGTACTGAATGCTCCTACAATGATGGGTTAGAAAGAAAAAAAAAATTTCAAGCACAAAAAAAAGTCAGCACAGCAGCAGAAATAATACTTTGGGGTGAGCTTGACTAAGGGAGTAACAACATATGTCCACCACTGTGATTGCTAGAGGAAAGAAAAAAATTGGAAGTCATAGAAGTTGTAGACAAAAAAGATTTAGGACTGTTAAAATTGTCTACACTGATCCATGTTCCTCCATCCTAAGGGACAAAGGGTAGAGAGCCAGAAACATCAAGCTGTGTAAGCAAGTCTGACGGCTCAACTCCCCAAACAATGTGAGGGTGTGCCTGCCAGTCCAGCTCCAGACTTTGATATACACACATATTTAAGCACACAGTGTATCTGGAAATATATACAATAAACAGATAAAACTGTTATCACGAGGAGAAAAAGTCAAGAATCAGGGTGGGGGAGAATGTGGGTCCTGTGAGAGTTTGTCAAAATAATTTAGTACTTTGATTAATAAAATATTTTAAAAGAAAATGCGTTAATGATGGAATTATGAAATAATGAAGGTAATGTTTCTTGATTAAACAAAAGCCTACTCACCCAGTACTGTCCTATCTCTCAGTACATTTTTCTATATGTAAAAACACACAAGCCCTCCTCTCTATGACACCCTTCTTGGACCAGAGAAATATCAGCTTTCTGTGATGTCTGATGAGGACAAGGATTCTGCCCCTGTACAGTCAATTCATTGTGCAGTGATGTGGAACGCCTCAAACACACCTGGTCAAGGAAGCCAGGTCTGTACACGGACATTTCTCTCAAAGCACACATGTCTGTATGACTGTATATGTAGTTCCCAAGAGCCCAGTTCTCAGGAGTTGTTCACCAAACCAGAACTACTTCAGCTGCTTGTGATGTAGTATCCAGGAATTGCTTCCATACCCTTCCATCCAAGACAGAGCCCTGCTCAATGTTGTGGACACATCCAGGGGTTTAGAAGAAGTCCCTTCCCCTTTACAGTTCACCTGCACAGTGGACATGGCCCACAGACTCACTGTCCCATGCTTAACTATGCCAGCGAGCACCAAAGTTACGGGGAAAACAAAACCAGATCAATGGTCCGTGGAGTGACAGGTGCTGATATTGTATGCAGAACACTTAGCTATGGCCTTCCTGAGAAAATTACTTTAGAGGCAAAGGTTGAAAATAAGGAGAACCCTGGGAGTAGACGGCTCAGTGGTGAGGTGCTTTCCTGCCTAGCTAGCATGAGAGATGACGTGGACACAAGGGAGGGAAAGCAGAGGTGGGGGAAAGCATACATACAGTGGTCATGGGGCCTGTCAGTTTAAATGACTCCCAACAAGTTGACCTCTAAAGGCCCATTCACACCAAACCAGCCACAGCTGGAACCCCTGTTTCCCAGCTCCTTCCATTCTACCTCAAGTCTCCACGTTCCTTCTATCTCCTATTTAAAACTCTCCATTTCTCCGAGGTAACTCCTCTTCATGGAAGTGACGGCTGCAAGAGAGGAGATGAAGACAGGCAGGCTCCCTCTCAGCACGTCTTGTGTACACGCACAGTGTACCGCACCTCCCAATGCACACCGTTTAACATATGTTTCTGTTCACCCTCAGCAACATGTGAGGGAAGTATTGCCAAGAAAGAAAATCCACGAAGTCAAGAGACAGTGAGAAACCATAGCTGGAGCCCTCGACTCTTAGGAGGGAACTGTAGTTGACCTCGGGGAAGTTCGGCCCCTGGCTCCTTCACAGGACTAGGCTTGGTACTCATCCTGGATCAAAGAACTGTGGGGACAATCCCATATCCAAGGCCCTAGCTTGAGCAGCACGGCCACCCTGGGTAACGTCTGGTATATGCATTTGCTTTCCTTCTGCTGGATCTTCTAACAGCAGAAGCCTATATCCCCAATGTGCCAGGAATTTATCTAAAGCTGAAGTTAAGTTACTGTCGGGAAGATGTGGGCATGAATAATTAAGCCCCTATTAAACGGGCACACATCTTGTAATAAATCTCAAATTAGAATGTGCCAAGATCTTGTTAAACCTGCCAACACATATTCTTAAATAAGGTGGGAATACAATTTGAAGCTTATCAGGAGATTCAACCTTTCACGGAAGATGCCGTTTCTCTGCTCGGAATTCTAATCCGAAGATTACCTGACTTCGCTTTGGCTATCCTCCCATTGTAGAAACCAACTGAGTAACTCCTCTCAGGATATTCTCAAATGAGGTGCATTTTAATACATGTTACATTAAATCTCATTATCTCTGATGAGCTGGCATCCAAAAGAGCCTTGATCTGAATACAGTTCACTTAAATAAATAAATAATAATAATAATAATAATAATAATAATAATAATAATAATAAACGGTCATTTGCATTTACCATCGACCTGAATGGACCTTTTTAATACTCAAGCATTGTGTCCTCTGCTGTGGGGTGGGAAGAGCACTGTGGGTAAGAGTGGACCCCAGGACCAACACCAGTCTGCAGCCCAGCTTTACTCCTCACAGAGCAGACTCAGGGATGCAGGACTACTAGCTCCACATCAAGTACAGACCTGGTAATAATGAATACTGTTTTCAGTGTCTCCATCATGGAACTGACCTTGTCACCAACCCTGAATTAGAAGTTCATCGTGATACTTTAATCTGATGGTAGGAAACAGCAAAGATGTGCTTTCAGAATCTTATGGACAACCAGCAAATGAAATAGAAAAATAGTCGTCATGGAATCCAACTCTCGGTGACAGTGACAGAGCCAACAGAGCTCTATGGCTCTCACCCAGGGGACATGAGACACCAGTGGCTAAGGCACTTGCTCTCGACCCCTGGAAAAGAAATGGAAGACAGTGCTAGCCAGTTGCAATTATTCAAATCATACCTCGGGGCTTCCTGTCTCAGTAAGCTGGTACACCCTTTAAATACAAGTCTTGGTTTTTACACACAAGCTATGCTTGTGTGCAAACAGCCAGCCAGGCTTTGATTTCTTCCTTTTTAACGTGGACAGTAACAGGCAGTCAGGTTTGAGTGTCACTGTGAGGAACATGAACTCACACGGCCGACAGGTCCTGCCACATACCGTGAGTGCCACACAGCATGAGCGCAGGCAGGGCACCTCCAGCTTCCTCTTCTATAATGGGTTTTCATCATGTGCAAAAGCAGGCAGGTTCTCAAGCCACAGAATCAACAGGGAAAGGTCTCACCAAGAATAAAAAAGAACAGAACTGCATTGTTCTCATGGATGCTTCTAGTCACACTGGGATTAACCATCCATTATCCGCAGCCAGCTGTGACCTCATATAAGAAGCAGCCATCACTGCCTCGCCGGACTGCTCACCAGTGGTTTACATTGGTCTAGTCTGTCTACCTACCAATCACCTACCTACTGATCATTTACCTACCTACCATCTACCTACCTATCATCTACCTACCTACTGATCATCTACCTGTGTATCATCTACCTACACATCATTTATCTACCTATCTATCATCTATGTTTAATCTACCTACCTATTTACCTACCTATCATCTAACTAGCTACTTATCTATCATCTACCTACTTATCAACTATCTATTATCTACCTACCTATCATTTATCTATCTAATCTACCTACCTACCCATCTCTGGCTGGTTTTGTTTCTCTGGAGAAAGCTGGTGAGCACAGATGCATCACAAAAATCCAACCAACACACCCCAACCCCTTGCATGCAAGTGCTAGCCAATGGCACAATTTTGAAGAACAATCCGAGGTGTGCTGTCTTCAGCCAGACTGAAGGTCTGGCCAAGTCTGAGTGGGTGCTGACAGGAAAGTTACTTCTCTACTTCATACATGTGTCAATTTCCATCTCTCACCATCTCACAAGACAGGCTCCCCTGGCTCTCACACAGGACTCGGTGGAGATTCCTCATTGTGTGGCGAGCGTTTACCCGGCCTGTATGCCATGTCACATGGGCAGCCGAGCTGGGACCTCACCTCTGCTCTAGCAAGCCTTCCACCAGACTGTGCTTCTGAAAATTGGTTCTTTTATCATGATGAGGTGCCCAGAGCTCAGGAGCTAAGAGATGACCTGTGGGCCCAATTCGTATTAATTTATGTCCCTGCCTTCTCTCTCTGCTCAGCACCCTTGGCTAACTCACAGAACCCCAGACACCATGGGGAAAGTCATTTAGTGGAGGGCAACTTCAGAGGAGGGCTCTGGCCCTGGAGTCTACCTGCTCTTCCCAACTTCTTACAATAGCTTCAGCCATAATGTAAACAGCTCCTGATCTAGTCAGATGAGCAGAAGGCAGCTCCACTCCCTCCTTGAGTCAATTAACATCTGTTTTAAAGCCACCTCTCTCTCAGATCTTAAGAAAGGATGGTGCTCTAAACCTGACATCTACAGACAGCAAAAATCACAAGTGAATGCAAACGTTAATGAGTAGGTGACCTGCTCTCAGTCCCCCAGACTAAGCATGCCCATCCATGCAACTCTTCCATAAGTACGAGGTGAGGCGATATGGAGCAGCAGTCCCAGGCAGTGGAGAGATGAGGCCATGCCCACAAGGACTCGCCACTGTTAGAAAGCCTCAAAGCTGCCTCAGTTTGTCAAGGGACACTGTGTGATTCTACCCAGCCCCACATTCAGCTGGTGATTTTTATCTAAGGAGTTACATGCCAAGAATCACTAAACTGTGGTGATTTTCATTGTTCTACTTGACCTGGCTTCACGGCTGGGTCTGCCTACCATTTAACCCACCTGACATCACAAGGCAGGGTGATTCAATGACTTGCTCACAGCCTTACAAGCGCCAAATGGCAGTATGCTGAGATGGAAATTCCCAGTGACTCTAACGGCAAAGCTCTGGTCATACCAAGCATGCGCTGCGACTCCCAGTGGTTCCCAGGAGGCCTGCTTTTCACTCAGTTGTAAAATAACCTTCAGAGTCCTTTAGCCGAGTCCAAATGACTGAGCAAATGTGACAATGAGGAGACTGGAGAGCCTGTGGCTGTAGGTCCCAAGTACAGTAGTTCCTGCACTGGGCACCCTATTGTCTGCAGAGTCGGCAAGCTGACCATGACATCCATAAGACACAAAGCCTAGCAAAGTCTAGCTCATTCTCTAGGCACAAAGTACAACAACCAGATGCTGACAGGCCCACACAAGACAAAAGCTGGTCTCAGTAACCCTGTTTCTTTCATGTCCCAGACAGGTCCCCATGCTGCCTCCTGCCGCCCCCCCCCCCCATTTTATCTGTGTATATATCAGCATTCTCTGTAACTAAAATGATGTCACTATTCTATGTTGAAAGTAACATGCCACCCCTCAGCTCTCTACTGCAAAGTTCCCAGTTCCACACATTCTTTCCCTCCTTAAGCCTCAGCCCTTTCTTCTGACTGTGGCATAGCACACCCTCCCTCTCAAGCCTTCCCTTCCTTTGACCAGTCTGCTCCTTCTGCCTTCTCATACTTTGTTCACTAGTCTGTCTCTGTTCCGTGTCCCATATCAGTATCAAAACTGGCAACTTCTCTATTTACGCTTACTGTTTATCTCTACTTGCCCATGGCCACCCAGGACCTCACACAGTGCCAAGCACAAGATCAAAGCAGTAACATTCACTCCACACCCCGGAGCATAACCTTCGCTGACAGCACCACAGTCCTCCTTGGCTTCTGCTGAGATCCTGATCCAACTGTGCTACATGTAGAAACCATGTTACAAATCTGATCCTGCTACATGCAGAAACCGTGTTACAAATCTGACCCTGCTTCATGCTGAAGCCATGTTACAAATCCAACCCTGCTACATGCAGAACCATGTTACAAATCCAACCTTGCTACATGCAGAAACCATGTTACAAATCCAACCCTGCTACATGCAGAACCATGTTACAAATCCAACCGTGCTATATGCAGAAACCATGTTAGGAATCTGGAGGAGGAAGAACACCTGCTGGAGTGACATGGGCTGCCTAGGAGGAAGGACTTCTGTCTAAGAGGAGGCACCAGTTTGTAGGTGGCAATAGCTAGCTAGCACACCATGGCCCTGGTGCACACCTGACTAAGCAACGCCCTGATGGACAGCATATGGTTGAGAGCTGAGTATGGAGGCTTCACTGTTATCATGTGATCTGACCACACTGACGCTTGGAAACCCACAAGGCAAAAGGTCCAGAGTGCACACAGCTCTGCTGGAGGACAAGTACCTGAGAGACTGTGAAGTAAAGGAGAAAGGCAGACATATGGCCTTTAATGCTAATGTCGAGGCTAACAAGTATCTGAACATCAGATTCAAGAGCTAAATACAGATATTTGACAAAGCCGATGTAACATTGACACACCAGATTTTTCTAGAAAAGCAGGCTCTCGGCACCAGGGTACAGTGACTGTGTCTTTGTTTCCTGAGACTGAGGTGTCTGACTTACCGAGTGCATCCCAGAGACTGGGGTGAGTAACCACATGATCCCTGCCAACTCCCCATGCCTGAGCACTGGAGCTCTGATGGCTCTCTTGGCCCATGAATAAGACATTTCTCCCATGTTCCTTGAGCCCCTTTGTGTTCCTTTTGTCAGCATCCCCAGGCCTGGATTTCTCAGGCAGGCCAGAGCAGATGCTTCTGAAGGTACTTGGCAGTAATGTATGCAACACATCAGATGCTCTAGCCCCTAGAAGCACAGAGGCAGGCACTCAAATCTGGTCAAAGCTGAGAAGGGGCTCTTCTGAAAACAACAGGCACACACATGGTGCATCTTCAAATAGACAAGCTCTTCAGTGAACACTGTGTCTGTATGTAGGGAGATGGGTCTGAACAGCCTCTACCACTCAACAGAAGAAAAGAAAGAAAAAAAAAAAGACTCAAAAGCAGCGAGATGTAGAAGCATCATGTCCAAAAAACCACCATTATTAAAATTAAGCACATTAAATAAAGGAGTTTAAATGATTCCCAACTGAGAACCAGTATAGCCCCCCTCCCTGGGGTCTCTGCCAGAAGAGTTATGCATCCCTCCTTCTGTTGGTCATGTGACACTTATGCAGTGAGTTCCATAGAATTCACCATCTTCCTAAGAACAAATTCTGGGAGAGTGGCTTGCCTCAAAACAGCAAGAGAGGGTAGAAGCATCCAAACAAGGTTCTCCACTGTGATAAATAGAGCTGGAGACTTTATGAAGTGTTCTTTGAAATGTATGAGCAAGGTTCCAGCCAACGGGAGCTACACCATTTCCACCCGTCTGCAGGCAGGGAGGTTCGTTTGTAGGTTGTTTGGGGGTGGGGGTCCTCTAAGCACAGAGTAAAAATTTAAACAGTTTGAGAAAAGTCAGGCATAAGGAGAGCATGTTGTGGACTTAGGGTCCGTGGTTCTTGTCCCGTTGTTCCATAATCTTGGTAGATCAGGTGATGTGTTTCCTGGTCCTCTGGTTTCAAAGATAACCTTCATAAGAAAAATCAATCACTAGGAGCTAGTCTTCAGTTCTGAATGAAGCAGGAACCCAGACTCTGGGAAGTAACCTCTACAGAGATCAATGAGATGCTCACAAGAGGTCTCATTTCCACCTGCCAGCCACAGTGACATTTATAAACTCCTCTCTCTCAGCACTTGGGTCCAATCAGATCCTGTCTGTGGACACTTATGCTGCCCTCCTTTTCCTTGTAGAGAGAGATGCACACAGTATTTAGACTGTGACACCGAAAGCCCTGCAGAGGTGTGCCTCTAGCAACATTTGAACCAGCCACTACCATGAAGCCAGCACCTCACTGTTGTCCCCCAGGGAACCCCTATCAGTGCTGGAGCTGCAACAAAAACACTCTTTGCAGGCCATATTTAGAGAGGCCCAGCACAGCACAGCTGTTGCCCTCAGGGAAAAACAGGAACTTGGAATTCTGGGGGTCGACAGAAATCTATGCTCCTCAATTAGAATGTGTGACGGTTGTACAACCTGGAAATTTGACTGGAACTTGCCGAATTGCACATTTTGAACAGGCTTAATGCTGTAATATTAAATTAGGCCTCCGTGAAACTGTAAAAGAGACGCATCCATTGAGTAGCTAATGATATGGGGGAGGTAGGTTTTGAAACAACACAGAACATAAAGCGTCACATCATTTGCTTCTAGCTGTTTCACGTCCACATCCAGGCACAAGCAGCCAGCAGAGAAACAGAAAAATTAAGCACACCACAAGCTCTCTGATGTTTTCGCTAAAGGCAAGAGTAGCCGTCTGTATTTTTTCCTTACCTCTCTGTACAATCCAGATCTCTACGTGGGCGTGGATTGTTTTCATGACCAAGAACTGAAACCAACTACAAAGGGTGTTCCAGAGCAATGGCTGCAGACAGCAGGACAAGAAAACCTAGCAGTGCTTCAGGAGGAGGCACTTCCGGCCATTGCCACAAGCAGTACTTCAGCACCTTCCTGTTCCTGTAACTCAGGGCCCAGAACGGGGTGAGCACAGCCTCTGCTCAGTGATTGTCTTCCTACCTGAAGTCTTATCTGGGTCTGAACTAGAGAAAGCAAATGATAAGTCACCCTGTGAGCACACCAGCTCTCTAAACAGATATATGTACGGGTTTGACTCGGTATGGACAAGATTGATAAGAACCACACTGTCAAGTATGTCTGGAGGGCCCAGCCCCAGCCCAGAGAGGCAGCTTCCTACAGATGTTTTTCCTCTTGTGGAAAACAAAATAAAGTTATTTTTTAGAAATATACAGAATTGCTGTAGGAGAGGGTGCACTGACCACAACTCATGATGGAATTAATATGGCACACCATCCTTTAGGTAGCACAGTGACAACGAATTTTCCAGAACTAGAGCTTCTTTGTACTGTACTAACATGACCTTTCTCTGTCATGGATGCTCAGTCTGGGAACAAAGGCTGCTGGGGTCAGTCCTACAGTCGGTGTGAAGCAAAGATGTGGCCCTTGCTGAGCCCCAGATGGAAACCTGGGAGACAGTATCCCAAGCCTGGCAGCATAGTTAGTCTGGCAGAGTGATGAGCTCTGCAGTCTGGTGGATACCACTGAACCCACCACCCCTCAGCCTACCTGTCCCCGCCTCCCTCGCCCCCGCCTTGGGGTTGGGTACTAGACTATGTGACTTGTTTCTCTTTGCTGGTCAGTTGAAATGTAGATCTGTAGAGTCTGGGGCCACACCATAGATGTTTCTCACCAATGCCCCTGTTAAGGCACATTAAAGAGAGGACTGGGGGTAAACAGAGAATACAGAGAAGACAGCTGGGGGTGGCTTTCTCCGCCCACCAATATGTCTCTGAGCCTGAAAAACTGTCCCTGCGAGGGTCCTTCTTAGGATACACATATTGCCTGCCTGTTAGCCTTCCAATTCTCTATCCTTATTTAGCATGAATGACCTGGTAATTCACATCCAGAGTACCTTTGAAAAAGGAACCTACAAAAATTTCATTCTGAAAAGAGAACTCTTCCCTGGGCTCTCTGCCTGGAGACAGGAACAAAAGAACACCCAGAAGAACGAAACCTGCTCTTCCCCACGACGAGAGGCCGAGGAGCTGCACACACAAGTAAGAGAGGAACGGCATTCCTGCAACGGCCCTAGGAGGCCTCCAGGGTGACAGGCCAGGGGACACCTGCCTTGCTGACCACGTGCCCCACATACCTGTAACAGCACTAAGTGTGCAAAGGCTGGATTCATTAACGGCTTGGCAAATACTCTCTGAGAATTAGCTTTTTACAGAAATTAATTCTGAGCACAAGCTCGAGTTGTTAAACAGACGGTAGGGGAGGTTGAAGAGAAGAACATAGGTCTAGGAACAGAAAGCATGCCCGTTTGATGGACAGGCCAAGCCTGTTTGCAGAGCTGGAGGATGGGCCTACAGGAAAGCAGCCTTGGCTGGGCTAACGAGTTAGTCTTGTCTGCGGCTCAGGCCATTCAAGGATACACAGACACTGCGGTTTTGTAGAACTCATCTTCAGCCTCTCCCCAGTGACACAGAAGATGTTGAATCATACTTTCTATACTGTGTACCATGAAAATACTAAGTCTCTTGAGCCCTGGCATTAGTTTCCACGGCATCCTCCACTCCTCTACATTCTAATCACAAGTATCCGTACAACATTGGCTTTTAGAAACCATCCAAGTAAAGCCAGAATTGAACAGCAATTCACAGTATGATTAGAGACTTCTGTCTCTCACTTATAAGATGGTATGTCTACAACCAAGTTAAACACACACGCATACACATACACAAACACACACATTTAGTGTGTAATGCCATTACATTCTGATGTTTCTGTATAAATAAGCTTTACTGTTTCTTCTGGTCTGCCAAGAAATACTAATAAATACCCACAAGTTGAGGGTAGTGATTTGGTAATAAGTGTGTTACCCAGGATACCACACTTCTTAACAATGTGGCCTTTCCACTAAGAATGTGACTCTCAAGGCGTCCCTGCCCCTCCAGAGTGTTTCCTCATTTTTAAATTGGACTAGTGCCGGCCTCTGATGGTGGTACTCCGAGACTGCGTGTCCCAGTGTCGAACAGTAAATACCATGTGGCAGTAACTATAATGGTGGTATAGTCACATCTGCTGCTTTTATTAAGTATACGCTGTCATACCGGCATAAGCACAAGCTGAGGGGACAAATACCTGTAAGCTTTGGGAATACAGAGACAAACATACATATGTACTTTCTATCCACCAAGGCCAAAGCAGATCCGAGAAAGCCGACATGTTCTACAGCATGGCCCCCAGCCTCCCATTCTGTGGGCTTCATCGGAAAACCAGGTCCTACCTCCTTTGGTCATGTTTTTGTGCTCGACTCCACCTCAGCTTTGGGATGCAGCAATGGATCCCACCTATGCCAACCAACACATCACGTACGTGTTCCAGGGTACCATGATTACATAAGCCAATTGAAGGCAAGGAATTAAAAAAAAATGTTTCCAGAATGACTATAAGACATTTTCTACTAAACACAAAGATATGGCTGCTTCAGGGAAGCTGCTGTAGGTGACCTACCCCTGAGGACATAGTGTGCCCCTAAATAGGATCAAACACACAAAAGAGAACCGAGGTCAAAGGCCAGAGCTTGGAGTTGGTCCTGAAGGCATCTATGCCCCTGCATCAAGCTAACCTAGAAGCTGGAGCATCCTGGAATGTTCTTATCTAGTCTACGGATTGAGATGTTAGGGGCTGGATGGAGGGGGTGGGGGGATAACACGGACAGAGGTGCCCGCTCATGTTGTGCTTTGAGTGAGCCATAACTCTGACTTGAAGCCACAAGGCATGTTTCCTACTGCTCTGTGGAGCAGATGCCCTGAAGAAGTGGCTGAGCTGACAGATGGCAAACCTGACCCCCTGGGATGTGTGCTCCTGGTATGAAGCTGGACCTCTCCAAGCCTGAGGGCACAGGTCAGCCCTGGGAGACCAATCCAGGCATGCTATGCAGTGTACCCCTGCGTGTAACGGCTTCTGACTTCTGTTTGTCTCATCCTTCCAGGTGGGCAGGACCATGACATTTACAAGGGGCACTCACTGAAGCTCAGAATGAAGCTGCTCATAAATTCCACTTTATTGGCTGCTTAAAAGAAAAAAAAAAAAAAACTTGGTTAAAATACCCACAGAAGGTAGAGAGTGAAGGGACTTTTGATCTCTAGCTACTGTCCGTGAGGAGATCTTGATCTTGGATTTTTAACAAGAAAGGTAAACTGCCCTCCTCCTCTGCATAGGCTCCGGCCAACATTACCTGACACTGGCCATCTGCAGAGTCCCTCTGGGCTCCGTCCACAGCTCACTCAAGCAGGTCTTTACCAAGAGGGCATTGTGGAAGAGTGGTCTGTGTCACAGTCAGTAGATTCAGCACAATCTGACTGGATCCCTGACTTTGCCTCTTCCTAGGACCGTCCTAAAACAAGTCATTTACCTCCTTGAACTTTAACCCCGCCTCTGTGAGATCCCATCGGGAGTTATGCCCCTTACCAAATAAAGAAGCTGGGTAGGCAGCAGGCCTTCACTGCAGTTTCACGGGTAAGGAAACTGAAGTGCAGAGGGGCCTTGACTCTGCAGATTCCTAGGCTGATAACAGGAGATTCAGATCTAGTGAGGACCCTCCCCTTCGCTCACTCACTTGAAGTACTATACGCCTAGTCATCAGACATTCCATAATTCTGCCAGTTAGCATAGCCACACCCGTGAGCTCTAAACTATCTCTGCTCACATTTTCTGCACCACCCAGGCTATGGTCTCCTTCAGCCGGGGTGGGGGTGGGGGTGCACGATGTCAAGCTATGTTCCACACATATGCAAAGCACGTCTCAGAAACAGGACGTGCATTCTGCCTTGTACTGTGTGTGCTTGCTCATGGTGCCTGGCAGACATGCATAGTTGGAACTTGGTGTAGAGGCCTCTAAATCAGTAAAACGTGTTCCCAGGGCCTTTACTCATCCTGGGTATGAAGAGCATCCAGTAAGGAAGCAGGTGTGTCCCCCAATCAAAGGGAACCACGGCACTGACCACTGATGGCTGGGAGAGGTGGCTCAGGGGTCAGGACGCTGGATCAGGTCCCAAGCTTGGAAACAATTGTAGCCAACAAAGGAGAAAACTAGGATGTTGAAACTCTGGCTTTTGATGTTGTACCTGCTAACAAAGAGGATGTGTGTACTAAGAATTACACAGAACAATCACAAACAGAACAAACGTCCTCTTGCCCTCTCTTTCCATTGATTTTTTTTAACTGATGCCAGACAGGGTGACAGACAGAAAACTATATCCTGAACATGCCAGACACAGCCCATGCCCTCCTGGTGAGAATGGAGACCTCCTTATGTCCACTGCCAGGACCCACAGAGTTTGTAAAAATTCTCTGCTTGCCTTGATGTGATAACAGCCAATCTCAGGAGAAAAAAAATCATTCTACAGGCCAACAATTCCACAAATGTTCCACAAAAAGAAAACCAAATGCTTACTAGCTAAACTAGTCGGGAGTGGGTGGTTTTAAAACTGGTGCCCTGTGACTAGAAAACTTCTGTGATTCTCTGCACTGTGAACCATCCCAAGTGACTGGCCCACAGGAGGGCATACGGAGCTGCCCGTACAACAGTGCACATCACCAGACTTAAATGTCAGACACTGTTTTGGGCAGGACTCCACACAGAGTTCTCTGCACAAACACTTCAGTTTAAGATAATACCTGAGGTAAGCCTGCTATAGACATGGAGGTCCAGTATCTGCTCACTACTCTTAACTGAGGAACGTACCCTTCCCAGTGTGATAATGAATAGTTTTGTAACAAGTATTTCTTTCCCTGGGAAAAAAGACTCTAAGAGGCATTTTATACCTATATCATTCATATATATATCATCTTGGGCACTTCCAGCTCACCCTGTGGAGCTGATCACCATGAATAATTCAACATACAAATAAAAAATTCATTTGTTAGCCCAGTCAATCTCTATCCTGTCCAATGAAAGAAGTAGTAACTACAACCCCAGGGGGTACTTCTTGACCTCCTTCTTCCTCATTCAGGACCAAATAAGGTAGATTTCCAATAGAGTATTGGCAGGCAGAAGCACTGATCGTGGGGAATGAAAGACAGGAGTCTTCTGGAAGGGAATGGAGTCTCTGCAGAGTACTTAAAGTGAAAAAAATGTGATTTGAGCTCCAGCCTCCAATAGGAGAGAGGTTGGATTGGAACATGCTAGTGGCTAAGAAAAGAGGCAGGGGTGGGACTGGGAGACGGAACACTTTCTAGAACAGGGCTGCTCCATCAGCTCCAGGCTCCAAGTTCTGTGCCCCTTGCTCCACTTTATTCCTGCCTGACCCTCTCAGAAATTTAGTGTAATGATAGATGCATAGGTAGGTAGGTAGACAGGTAGGTAGGTAGGTGGGTGGATAAGTAGGTAGATACATAGAGAAAGAGACATAACAAGATAGATAGATAGATAGATAGATAGATAGATAGATAGATAGATAGATAGACAGACAGACAGATGAACAGATGGGTGAACAGACAGACAGGGTAGGTAGGTAGGTGGATGGATGGATGGATAGATGGATGGATGGATGGATGGATGGATGGATGGATGGGCAGACAGATGATAGATGAATGGATGGATAGATGGATGGATGGACAGACAGGGTAGGTAGGTGGGTGGATAGATAGACAGACAGACAGACAGACAGACAGACAGACAGACGATAAGTGGGTAGGTAGGAAAATAGACAGAGGTGAGAAGTTATCTCCCTGCAAACTTGAATTTCAAGAAATGAGCTGAACTAATGCATACTAACATAATGACTAACACTAGATACACCTGAGGGCTGGCAGTGGCAGCTTTGTGCAGCTGCAGGAATAGCCTGATGGCTGCCCAACTCTGTGGGCACCACAGGGAGTTTCAGGGCACTGGTCGCTGAGGGGAGAGGACTGGCTTTACACTGACTGGCGTCCATGACTAGGCACCTACAGGTCTTTGGAAGGAAAAATGAACTGCTCAAAAAGTATAAAGCATTTCCTCTCTCTGCACTGTACCCTGGTGCCCAAATCTCACCCAGAGCAGAAGTAGAAAACTCATCCGATGGCTACTGCCAGTGCATTGGAGAGACCGAAGGCCAACACTCCTATTCAACAGTGGAGGAGGCAGGGCTTTCTCTGGAGTCATGGGATTAACAGAAGAAGAGGCTTAAGGTACATAGCTCACGGCCACTCTGCTGCCGCTAGCATACCTCATCATCGTCATTGGATGTGCCAGGTGCTCAGCCCTGCCGTAAACTCCCACACCAGTCAGGAGCACTGAGAACAGGACTTTGTTGATATCAGTCCTTGTCCCCACTTCTACAAAGCCAGAGTCATTTCCTGGGAGCAAGAGATGGCCCCACAGTTAGAAGCACCCACCACCTCTGCAGACAATCCAAGCTCAGTTCCCAGGACCCAAGGGGGTGGTCCATAATCTCCATTAAGTTCAGCTCCAAGGAGAGCCAATGCCTCTAGTCTCTGCAGGCACCCAAGCTCACATGCACACACCACACATGGATCCAATGCCTCTGGCCTCTGCAGGCACCCATGCTCACATGCACACACCACACATGGATACAAACATGTGTGCATAATTAAAAATAAAATAAAGCTTTAAAAGGAATGATTCCCTATTACAATATCCATTTACCCTCAGTCTGGTTCTCTAGTTCCTGGTGCTTCCAGTGAGAACCTTTGTCCCAGCATAAGATACAAGGCAGGCATCACAAGGAGTGCTATGGGAGGCCTTAAGGGTCAACATAGTTAGTGCCCTTTAGTGAAAGAGTTAAATGCAAGCACAGGATGTCCCTTGTCTTCATGCGACATATTCCAAGGCCCCTAAGGGACAGCAGAAATCATGGACTGTCTATATTGTTTCCTTCTTCTTGCATACATACCTATAACAAAGTTTAATGTTCTGCTCAGGTTTATCAGTAAGGCAGAAAAGTCATGTGATGTACAGTAAATGAAAGTTACATGGGTGTGGGCTGCCTGCCTTTGCTTTCTTGTCTCCTTCTATACCTCTCTGGGAACACCGTACTGTGCTATACCCACCCTTAACTATTACACGTGGTCATATGCGATAATATAATTAATGACCATGGGGTGTCTTAAGCAAGCTGTCTACATGACCAACAGGTGGGTGGTGTATACAGTGCAGAAGTACAAAGAGATGGCTTCCATCCCAGGAACAGCAGTGAGCTATGTCGCCAGACTCCTCAGAAAGCACACAATTAAGATCTACGAATTATGTTTAAATCTTTCCATTTACCGCCTGCCAGCCATGGATGACCGTAGCTAGCCGAAACCAAGGAAAGCCAAGCAGTGGGTAAGGCAGGGATAACTGCAGCCACTGTGGGAGAGCCGGACCTTGTATGTATGACAAAGGAGAGTTCAGTTCCACCTTCTACAATAGACTCCGCAAAATTCACCCAACCAGGCCAGACACCACACAGGATTTCCCAGAGACTTTTCTTCCCAATAGCAAATCTCATCTTGGACTTTTGGGGATATGAACTTGCTGTATGGAAGTTTATTCCACGCAATTAATGGCCCTTTCCCCAAACTACAAAAGCTAATAGGGTTTGTTTATTTCAAAGAGTCTCTAAGAAAAAAGATGTTACACACCCCCTCGTGTCCACATTTTCAGAGGCTCCTGCAGTCCAGCAGTCTACAGCAGTCTTGTCTACCCGAGGAGGGCCCACAGTGCTCGGGTGAGGATGCCCAGCCCAAGCATGTAGTTGTGAATTCCAGTCCACCCATTACCCTTCCTCTAGGTGCTTGAAAAAAAAATCAAAACCTGGATGTTTTTGTTTACTTCCAAGTTGGAAGTCTCTCCACTGTGGCAATATACAGCCTGCTGTGAAGACAGTTGTCACGTCTTAGCTCTCAATGACCCGATGTCACACACTGTCATGAAAATGGACTGGAGGCTCATAAAGTGCTCTCGGACAGCATCTCTGACAAGGATGGTTTTGCTTCCCAGGAATGATGGCAATGTCTAGAGATATTCTGATCATCACAAATGAGGAGAAAGAAGTGCTGCCAACATCTGGGGGCGGGGGGGGGTAGCTGCCCCTGAATGGCTGCTCATACACGGACTGTCCAGAACACCTGCAGTGCCAAGGATGAGGATCTGCTCAGAAGAGTGGTTTCAAATAACACTGGCTGGTATAAAAGTTTAAAAATACAAGTTATAAATCCTACTCAAAGAAGTTATGTTTCAGTAGCTCAGGTGTGTGATGCGGCCTTGACACACACACATACACACACACACACACACACACACCCCTTTTCCCTCAGGCCACTTCAAAGGGAATGTTTGCTATTTCCTCAAACACTGGTTTGCAATTCCAAAAGATGCCACTAGGGGGCAGTGCTGCTGGCTTGGGTAACAAAAGTTTTCTAGAAGGTTCTCAGGCAAAGTCTGGAAGGACTATATATGGCTTTCTTTTCCTACGAACACAAATTAAATGAATGCGAGGTTTGTTTCAGTACAGAACCCGAATAAACACACTATCTACCAGTATTTGGCAAAAATGCAAATGCCATTGCTGGGCGTTGCCAGCTCACAAAAGTCCCCTCTGCTCGCTTGAATTCTTACTGACTACTTTAGAGCCATGTGTCTTTAGAGCCGAAATGAAAGCCACATGGTCACACAGCCTCAGTTCAACAAAGGAAGTGACTGTCCAGGGATACAGTGAATTTCTAAGAATCACAACCTTGTTAAGCTGTGCCCACTCCTAGTCCCCTCCATGACTGGCACTTGCAGTTAAAGGCAGAGCCTGCGTCTTCCTTTGTATATGGTCCCTGATGCTTTGTCTTTGTACCTATAACCCACACAAAGGGGGGACATAGCTTGCATTCTACCATCTAGTACACCCAACTAGTCTTATCTCAAGGTTCACCTGGTGCTTGTCCTTTAAAGCACAGGCCCTGTGTCCAGGTAGATGGTTCAGCAGTTAAGAGCACTGACCACTCTTCCAAAAGACCAGAGTTTGATTCCCAGCACCCAAGTGACAACTTACAACTGTTTGTAATCCAGTCTCAGAGGATCTGGCACCCTCTTCTGGCTTCTGTGGGTACTGCATATATGTATTGCACAGATACACACAGGCAAAATATCCATATACATAAAATAATAATAACAAAAAATGAAAAGAATCTCAAAATAAATTTAAATACAGTCCCAGAGTCTGGCAAGTCCCTATAATAATTCACCTAAGACAGGTGGCGCTTCTACCACACCCCTAGACAAGAGGTTCTTAAATTCTGGCCCTGTTCCCAACTATTCCAGAATGTAGACCCTGAAAGAATCAACTTGACCACATTCCAGACCAATCCAAATCTAGGGCAGGGGGTGCATAACTCAGAAACATTAAACAAATTCCTAGTTAAGGCTGCTATACATGACAGCTGAAAGGCTGGGTCTCCTGTGTGTAAACTCCACACAGCAGGTAACCTCTTTGCCTGGTGGGAGCCTGACCTCAGACTCAGGCTGTGGAAGTGCTGTGGACAGACAAACCTCCCCAGCTCTGTCATTGCGGGTGCCCTCCTAGGCTGGGGTGTATCTCACTAAGGAGTTTCCGACTGCTCCTGCTCGGTCTGTCTGGCTCTCAGGATCTATACAATATAGACTTCAAGGTAACGGGTTCAAACACTCACCCACGCCCCACGCCCCACATCCCACGTCCTGCACCCCGCGCCCCGCGCCCCGCGCCCCGCTCCCCACGCCCCACGTCCCGCACCCCGCGCCCCGCGCATCCCTGCTTTCCTGTCTGTGGGCTCTCAGCAATTTCAGAAGCACCCAGCCTTCCCTTTCACTTAAGCTAAATTCCTTTTGGCTTTCTCTGCTAGAGCATGACGGAACGGTTGGGAAGAATAAACCCTGGAGTTTAGGAGTATGCAACCCTGTGGTCTCCTCCCAGACCAGGGAGCTATGACCCAGAGTCTGACCCCCAAAGCTATCAGAAGCTTGTTTGCCTCTTCGGCTAGAACCCCACCTGCTCTGGAGTGGCATGCCCCAATCGAGAGTATGTATTTTTCTGGAAGCTATGCCATCTGACTCGGGCCCTGCTTCCAGCTCCGAGAGTACCCAGTCCAAGGCAGGAAGCTGGTAGGGAGGAGAGAAAGATGCAAATAATCAGCCTTGATTAACACCGAGCCAGGGATGCACAGCGTTTTCTGAGGCAGCGCACTCTGCGGCTGGAAGGAATGCAAATAAGATGCTGGGTAGGAAAAGCCTGCCTGAACCATGAAGGGACGATGCACAAACAGGAATTATCACTCAAAAAAGACAACCAACTAGAGGAACACAGCTTTTCCAGCAAGTTCTCCCAGGCTCACCTTCTTAAGTTAAAGAAAAGTCGGCATCTCCCGAAAGGGGCTCACAGCTCAAAAGCAAGATCCCAGCTAGTGCCCAGCTGGGAGCTCAGCTCTGAACACAACCACAGATCTGTTCCCAAAGAAGCCAATGGCAGGTTCAGAGGTGAACTGAGAAATACCCGCAGCCCCTAGGGACCTAGGGACCATCTCCAGGAAGGACTGTCTGCTGGGCATTTGTCATTTACCCTTCTAGTGGGCCTTTCTAGTCTCTATTCCCTTTCACCCTGTCTCTCAGGTTCTCTCAGCTTCTCCTGCAGGGCAGGTCTCTCATGCACCTGCTGTCCTTCCCACCTTTACCCAGATGTGTCTCTCAAAGCCTAAACAGCCCTCCACTCTCTCCTGCACCAACCCTCCTAGGGTACTGTTTACAGTCCGATCATGTTCTCAAACCAATCCTTGGTGACTTCTGAGGAAAGTCCATGCTTCCTGTTTGAAGCTCTGAAACCCCACTCCAACGCCCATGTTACTGCCCAGCACTTGAACTCTGGTCACCGTCTAAAGTTCCTCCACTGGGGTCATCGTCACATTCCTGCCTGGACCTAACACTGGAACTAACCTCATGGCCCCCAGTCCTTGCCTTCTTCATGTTTGTTTCTACTTTCGGTCTCAGCCGAACCAGCCCCATCCTGGCAACATCTTCTCTGAGCCATTTCCACTCTTATGTCTATGCAACCTGCTCCTGGCAGTGTCTTCTCTGAGCCAGTCGATGTCTTCTCTTATGTCTATACAGCCTGCTCCCTTCCCTACAGGTGCAGAGCTCGAGCATTTCCACGTGGTGTTATGATTACCCACGGAGTGCCTCAGAATGGGAGTCCTGTGACCAGCCTGTTAAACAGCGTGTACTGTAGTAGCTGGAGCTGCAGAGGAGACTGAGGCCCCATCTCTAACCAACTGCCAGGTGGAGCTGAAGTTTCAGGGCTGTGGACCACATCCCATGCACAGGGGTTAAAGCTTGCTGACCCAAGGCTATACCTATGGTATGTTTAAGGTCTCTAGGTACCATCAGCACCAAGCCCAAACCCAGAATATGGAGGTCTCAGCCGGTATATAATGGATAAATGAGAAAGGGGGAGGGATAAAACCAAACCCTAGGGGACTGTGTGACACCAGTCTCATCGAGACCATAGCTGGCAACGATGCTGACATCCATAAAACTACCTTAGTCCCTGACAAACCAAGCCTTCCTGACACCCATAAGTACTCATAAAACTGGGTGTTTGCCTAAATCAAATCCATAAAGTCATTGCAAGGCCAAAACCAAACCTGTGAGCTTGGGAACTCTGTGCCCTTTGCCAAAGCTAAAGAAATTGTCACTTGTGACAGGGCCACAGTGCCAGTGCTCAACTGTGAATTATTAATGCAAAAGATTTCCATGTGCTTTTTCTGAGGACAGAGGGCCTTGATATCTTTGTGCCATGCTTAAAGTTTCTTCATACAACTGTAATTCCCTTCCCTGTCCAAAAATTATTTTTTAGAAATGTTTGAATAAACCCAGCATAGGAGTTGTGCTAAAGTTGTTTCAATATAAGATAAAATTTCAACAATTATATGGCTCCTCTGTTGCCAAGGGTAATCCATGTGCCCTGAAAGGATAGAGTACTGGAATGTGCTTAAATCTCCATCAAGAGAAAACAGCCCGACCGTCCTTTGGAACCCTGACTCTTAATTCTGCAGACCAGTGATCAGTGAATGGGAAAAAGGGAGGCAAGCATTTGCAACAACTTCAATAACCTGCTGCAGATCAACACAACTGTAAAACAGCCCTCCTCGCCCTCCACCTTCCAAAGAGCTGCGCCAAACTTGCAAGACGCTCTACAAAGCTCACATTGTAAGCCGCGACACACTGGTGCGGCTCGCTCACAATAAGAAGAAACTAGTGAAAAGAGAAGTTGCAGGTAACGCTCCAGAGTCAGAATCAATAGTTCTCTGAAGAATAGAAACGCGGGCAGGCGGTGGAATCCTTATTTACATACGTGACTCTTGATGTATGCCTGCCCCCTGGCTGAAAGGAGAAATCAATAGTTCCTCTCTGGGAGCCTTAGGTACAGAGGGATGGGGTGGATAAAAAAAAAAAAAAAAAAAGTCTGGGTTTGCATCTCTTTTTAATTCCAGTTCTGTACCTCCTCAAGGAAATATCTACGATGGCCAAAAGGCCCTCAATACCTGAGAGCCTCTATTTAAACAGTCACTGCCATGCACGCCTAACGTCAAACTAGCCTAGCTCTCAGAGCCTAGACTCCAGGCTTCATGATTTAACAACAGGAACAATCACCACGTGAGTTTCTGGGAGCAGGACTGTACAGAGAGATGAAGTTTGCAGTATAGATGGTCTAGATGGGGCTGGATAATTCATTCCTGGGGGTCTGCTGTATCAAAGTAGCCACAAGGCAGGCAGCTTGCCCAACAGAAATGTGCTGTCTCTAAGATCTGGATGCTCATATCTAACTTGAAGGATAGGTAAATGGGTTCTGAGAACTGGGTGGCAGCATCCACCCCAGGCCCCTGTATTAGACTCTTCATAGCTAACTGACAGTCCATCACACCCCGTGGCCTATAGGTACAAGGCCCTGTCTCCATCTTCATGGCTACATCTCTTTATAGTTTCCCATCAGTGCAGACCTATCTCTGTCATGCAAAATGTCTCGTCATGTAAAAGAAAAGAAATAGTGGCTCTAGGTTACAAGGCCTACCTTAATCACCTCAGCCTGACTGTATCCTTCTAAAAACCTTGTTTCACAAAGGGCCTTGTTGTGAAATATAGGGGATTCATTTTCCAGCCTATGGTTTCTGAGGGATACAGACATGGAGGTAGAGGAGGCTTGGCCCGGGGCGGCCCTCAGTAAGGTGAAGGTCAGCTGTTTGTTCATTCTTGGGTCCTGAAATCAGAAGGGAAATACGACAAGAGACCAAGAGTCGAGATGTAGCTTCATTTACCAGATGACACAGAACAAGTTGCCTTAGGGTGGGGTCCTGAGTGTGTCTGAAGATGTAAATACAAGCGACAGGTGTTCCAAGGGAAATCGGGAAAGAAACAGCTCAGAACCCTGGCGCTCCAGGGAGCAGCTGCCAGAGAGGAGAAAGCCCAGGCTAAGGACAACCAAGGTGTGCTGTTAAGGAAAGGAATGCTGACCCAGTGGTGGCATCCCTGGGTATATAACACCATGTATGTATTTCCATGTCTCTAAACTGTCCCTCTAGTGTAGGTTTGTGTATCAGGGATGCACAAGCACGACTAGACAGCGTTCCTACACCACCATGACATCACCTGAGATCACCTCGTGGCTCTCCAGAGCCAATGTGGGAACTGGCCATGACGCAACAGCCAAGAGGGTCACAAAGGAGAAAGCCAGGAGGAAAAGAGGGAAGGGGGAGGGGAAGGCCAGAAGTTACTAAAAATGGGAAGGCAGCCACAGCCACGCACTGAGGCACTGGGAAGCCAAGAGAAGTATGCCATTTCTTGTAAATGTTAGTGAGATGTGACTTTAATCCAAGACACACATGGGGAAGGGGAGGGTGGGGTAGAGGAGAGTGGGCCACAGCGACACGCTTCATATTCCTTTTTCCTCTTCACACACAGTTATTTTCTGAATTTGAAAAAAAAAAAGTATACCAGTTCTTCCGAGAGCTTTTTAGAAGTTATACATCAAATATCTATGACATTCTGGATTTACGAAGTCGCCTGCAGCACAGGTCAAGTCAGAGAAAGGAGATTGGGAGAGACACGTGCAAAGCGTCCACTTGAAAAGCAAAGCCAATAAACAATCCAGGCAGACGCCTGGTGGCCTTATACTGGCCCTGCGCCTGCCTCCCTGCGCCTCTGCAGAGGGGCTGCCTTCTAGTCAGAAGCCAATGCCCCTGGTCAGGTGACAGGGAGTCCCCTTTAACAAGGGCAGATGATTCTAGCTCTCTAGGCTCTACCTTCAGAGCTTTCCTGGAGCTAACTTCAGGATCTGACTAGCAGGTTCCCAGAACAGTTGGCTAGCGTGAGTCCCAACAGAAAAGTCTTCCGTAAGTACACGTAGCAGACACACTCAGAAGCACCACCATCTTCAGTTTCCAAAGTTGCTCTGCCGGGCAGGCCCATCTCCTTCCACATGATTCCTGCCTGCATTCTCCTCCTAGGGACACTTGCTCGACTCCTGAGAGTCATGTGGCAAATCCCAGGCACAATGTCTTTCCCCAAACCACCCAGTCTGACTTCCCCATGTCTACTGAACACCCAGCAAACTGCCATTTTTCTCTGAAACATCCTCCGGTTTGCCACCTGTGAGAAACTCACATCTACCCTTTCCTTCCACTCCCAGCATTTTCTGCTAGAGCCTCTCTCATTAAGCTGTCTGAGCCAGCATCATCCCTCCCCAACCAAATCCCTAAATGCACCATCAGGTACACTAAAGAATTCTCATGACTACAGTCAAACCAACAGCAGGGTCCTCACCCCTTGCCTTCCCAAGGCCAAATCCCCAGTCTCTGCCCTTCTGGGCTTCTTCCTTGATCTGCTTACAGCCTTGACTCTTGTCAAGCCAAGACTTCTAGAACACCCCATAAGGGGTTCTGCCCTTTGGTACTTTCCCCCACTGCTCAAGGATAACTCAAGTCCGACTTCTCGCTAATGCTTCTTCATGGCTCCCCAGAAGGAAATGAATGTTTTTCCTCTGACCCTTCCAATGGCTCATCGGGTCCTACTGGAACCATGCCTGGCCCCATGTCTCTCATAAGCCCCACATCCTTCCTCCAACCCCAGCTATAAGCTCTGAGAAGTCATGCCTGCAGTACCTTTGTATCTAGTTCTGTGAGAATGTCCTGTGGTGCAGGTTTAAGGTGTGTTAGCCTGGTCAAGCAGTATCTGCTAAACCGACCATCTACCAGATCATACAGCACAGTTTAATTGAGCACCTCAGTATCAGTGCACATACAAGATACTTTCCTATGAAGAGACTGAATTTATTCTGCCCACGGGAACATAATATCGCTAAAGACAGACACCCATCTTCTAGCTCCCTGTGGAATCCTAGCACCTCGGGGAGGATCTGGCCTCTATAAGGCACTCAATCAATACTGTATCAACTAAATAGCCCTCTTTCAAGTCTCCTTTGATACGCATCACCTCTGGTGGGTACCTTACTCTCAAATTTTAGTTAGCAGTTTGGTAAAATGAGAAAACAGGACAGAAGCACCTCTAACAGCTATAATGGAGAACCAATAAGTAGCTCAGGGGGAAGAGGAAGGCCGCCCGCAGAGCTGGACATGACAGCAATTTTTGGAGCTGGGCTGGAACCGCCCACTGCCTGTTCATCTGTATGCTTTAAAGACCTGCTGCTTGTACCTGTCAGCACTGCAGACTGTCCCCAGTACTCAACAAGCCTTTCATCTGACAGCTCCTAATGCCCTTAGCACCCTCACCTCTTTTGTTCCCTGTCTGGGGTCAGAGCCTAACCAGGAGGGTCCTGCCCACTTCCCTTGTGAAGTCAAGACTGGTCAGCATCAGCTGCTGTATACAAGGAATCATATGCTTTAGAGACTTGCTTACTTCTCTGGGACACATGCTGCTGTGAACGGAGCAGGAATCTCCTGAAATGTCACAGACAGGAGGGAGAACTCAGACCTCCAGCACTTACCCCTCTCTCCCATTCCTTCCTCAGGACCTGTGAGAGTACCAGAGTGTCTCCACTGGCCCTGCCCTGGGCTCACCCTCAGAGAAAGGTTTCAAGTCACCCTAAGCTTTAGGACTTCCTGTGTACCATCTCTACCATAGGTGGCATCGGGCCAAGCATTCTATTTCTCTTTTGACGAACCCTGACTCAACACCAGTTTGGCAGATCAAGGCAAACACCACAAAGTCCACTTATTAACTAAGGTGAAGTGCCAAGTGAGGTCAATTTATAATTCAAATCTCCACTGCATAATGCATAAGATGTCGTTATAAATTATTCACTCGCAAATTGCCATCTGGACATTTATGGAACTTGGTGGGAAATTTAAAAGGGAGTGGATGGATGTCTGCCCAGCAGCTCATCAGTGGCAAAGAGCATCGCTTCTGTAGATGCTGCCGTCTTTTTGGCTATGAATCTCAGCAGATGGATTCCATGTACCTCCAACTGAAACCACTTTAGGGTTGTGCGGGGACCATCTTCTTATTGCCTGTCTCAGCCCCGGATCCCATCCCTGGCCAACCTCCATGTTTATGAAAGCCATAGGCCACAGTAACTAAAAGAGTTCAGAATGTCTACCAAGACCACAAAGCCTTACCTACTGCTGGCCTATCTGGTAACTAATGGAGACACTTCTCTACTGTAGACTTTCTACCTATCTCTCTATCCCTATCCTATCTCTGTCTTGTGCGTGCGTGCGTGCGTGCGTGCGTGTGTGTGTGTGTGTGTGTGTGTGTGTATCAACTATATCTATATAATCTATCTCTATATTTGTTTCTACATCTTTACCCAACTTTATATACCTTTCACCGGAGTCCATAAAAGAACCGACTTCTACTTATCTAGCCCAGCACCCAGATGAAAGTTTCGCTGAACAGAGGATAAATCCAGTGTGGGAACAAGGGTCCTGCTCACTGACTCTGGCATCCAAAGAAAATACATCCTAAGGTTGTTGGGCTGAGTCCACCCCATTCAGTTGATCACAACCAATCGTCTATAACTATCAGCCAGGTACCGAGGACACAAAATGTGTTCTCATATCAAGCTACTAAGTGAACTAGCCCATACCCTCCTTGCTAGGGAGGAACACCAGAGCCACTGTGTGTCCAGGTCAGTGGGGATGCAAAGAAATCTGCAGTCCATAACAATGACAGTCGGTGTGTGTCTGGTTGACAAAGGCTCAGCTGGGTCTCTTGTGGTTAGTTTTTGTCAACTTAACAGAGGCTAGGGGCACCTGGAAAGAGAGAATCTTAATTGAGAAAATGCCTCCATTTGATTGGCCTCTAGGCAAGTCTGTAAAACACTTTTTTCTTGACTGGCTGATGATTGGAGGATAGAACAGGCTGAGCAAGCCACAGCGTCCGCGTCAGGTCCCGCCTCCAGGTTCCTCCCTTGAATTCCTGCCTTGGTTTCCCTCAGTGACGGACTGTTAAGATCTGAGGTGAACTAAGCCCCTTCCTCTCCACATTGCTTTTGACTGTGATGTTTATCACAGCAATGGAAAGCTAAGAAACACAACCGTCTCTACGTGTAGAACAAGAGACTCAGAACAGGCTGCACGTCGACTTTAGGGCATGATACAGCTTAGCCATCTCGGCTGGGCACACGTTTCCTTTGAGGAGGTCAGTGAGGCTCTTCTTCACCCGTGACTAATGTAGGCCACACAATCTTTTTGAAGCTATAAGAAAATAGAATTTTTCTTATTCTTTCATAATAGGATAATTGGAACCCTTGCAGTTTCCTCTCCCTTACTCTGTTAATAATCCGACTTCCAGTAGAATGTAGTAGCATCACCCTGAGGTACCACTCCAATTGAACCTTACAGATCTTCCTGGGAACCAGGAAATCATTGCTGGATTCACTTTGTATTGAGGTACAAATTTGAATTAAAAAAAAAAAAAAAGAACTGTTGCCTCTGCTAGGGACACTTGAAGCCTGGTCTCCTTCCCAAAGACTGCCTGGCACTGCAGATTCTGACACAAACCAAAAAGTGACCCAGCTGGGTCCACGTGTTAGGGAGGAAAAATCACACTATACATCTGTGTACTGTGTATCCATGAGAGAGATCACCAAGCAATGGCTGGGTAAAACCAGTCACTTTTCCAAGGCCAAAAATCTACTCTCTCTATCCATTGTACTGCCATAGAAACAAAAAGGACACACACTGACCCAGGACCGTAGGCTTCTCTACACCATTTATTAACTCTGGTCACTTTCATGTCACAAATATAGGCAGACAGACAGACAGTCTTCCCAATAATATACTCCCAGAGAACATTAATGTTCTACCAACCATGATCAAGATATTAAATCCCTCCAAGGGATATTCAGCTTTTTCTTCCAAATGTTAACACTCCGGGTGGTTGTATGTTTAAGAAGTAGTCTCTGTTGGTTTTCTGACGGACTGTTTATCTCAGAGTTTGATATTCCTTGGCTGAACCTTTTCTGAGACTCCTGTTCAAACAGATTAAACACCAGAAACTTTGAAGGGTTTTTCAATGCCTCCTGGACAAACTTTCAAAACATACAAGATCAAATAAAGAATCCTGGTACCCAGAACTCCAATTTAATAGCCGCTTTTGGATAGTTTAGGGAGTATAAACTCATCACAAAGGCTTCAGGATGGAACAGAGGACAGATACTTAAGGCAACATCTCTGGGATGAAGGCTAAAAATTGTCTATCACAGCTAGTTTGCCTCAAAGGATGTCTAAATAAATCAGACCCACCAGGGAGCCCCTGGTGTAAGACCTACATTGGTAACAATCTTTTGAGCATCGTGTTCATACGAAATAAGAAGTCTCCCTCTAACTGGGGCAAAGGACCCTCTGAAGAGTAAAACTTTGAGTCACTGTACAGCAATGCCCCTGTAGGGACTAGAATGGAGGTTGAATTGGGATGACACACTCATCTGATTATAAAACCCTTCTCTGACTGTTCATCATGGAGACAACAGCTGCCCCCAAGATAATGAACAAGGCACAAGCACACATTCTCAGGGGGCAGCCCCGCCTCTGATGAAAGACTGAACTACAAAAGTCCAGAGCGTGGAAAATCAATTAAGAGAGTTAATATATGCAAAGCACTTTGAACCCTGAATCAAAATTAGCTATTATATCAATAAAAATAATAGTTCCCATTTATTGAGTGCCTACTACATATCAGGCAGTAGGTTAAGGATGTGTGCTTTCTAATTTAATCTGCGACAGACCCTACAGGGCAGTGATAATTCCCACATTTTACAGACGAAGGTGAGGATATGCAAATCTTGTTACTTGCTGCCTTGCTTGCAGGCTTCTGCTAATGAAAAGTCATTTTTGCTTTTTTTTTTTTTTTTTTTTTTTTTTAATAAAGCACTGTAGTCCATACTAAAAAGCAAATTCAGTCCGGTGCTTTTATATGCTTACCCAAATTAGACAACGATAACAATTTGAGAAGCAGTTCATACATGCATACATTTTCCAAATCGGGTATTTTTTCCTGTGTGTGTCCACGATACAGCACTGGGCTTTCTATGTCACGTGATTCTATGACTGTCTGTCCCCTGCTGGGAGGAGTCTGTGACCCACAGATTCATCCCACAGCAAGTTCACAGGCGTGTGTATTTCTGAGTCCCCACTGGGTTATCCTTATCAAGTCTGTCTAATGGGCATCCAACAAACAAAAGAGACCTGCTTCCACTAGGGGGCGCCCTGTTAGCTAACTGGACCACAGAACTTCTAGAGTCACACTGTGCTGTCAACTATAGTGTGAGAGACTCAATGTGTGATCACTGTGTCAGATGTCTGTCTCAATGTATGATCATCCTATCGGATGTCTGTCTGTCTCAATGTGTGATCACCCTGTTAGATGTCTGTCTCCCAGAACAATGCTTCTTAGGAGGACACCAAAAGGACCCCACAGGTGACTTGGTGTTCTGGGAAGCTGGGAGAGAGGCTGGTCGGCATTCCCCACCTCACAAGGCACATGACACAACATGTTCCATGTCTACACAACAGCCTTCTGATCCCACCCAGCTGGGAAATGATGGGAAGGCATTCAGGAGGTAGTCAGGAGCTATGCTGCCACAGAAGCACTGACAAACCTCCAGGACAAAAGAATGGCTCAGCCAGACTTATTCTCAGATTCATCTTTATCTAGGAAGGGTGCTCTCCATGAAGATAACTGCCTACTGTTTCAAAAATACACCCACCATTGCCCAGCAAGCCTGCCGGCTTTCATCTGTGCAGTGCCTAGCTTTACTCTGGAGGAGCCTCATGCTAGGAAGACAGTGGTGATAACCACACACAGTGTCTGTGGTTCTATCACTGACTGTAGACACAGATTTCCTCCTCATGGTGTGCTGAACGGGGATGGAGTGTCCCCCATAGGCACATGTGTTTCAATGCTCGGTCTCCAGTAGGTGGCACTGTTTGGGGATGTTACAGAAACTCTAGGAGATGAGCCTTGCTAGAGGAAGGGGTATACTTTCAAAGGTTTGTAACCTCTATCCACTTCCTGTTCTCTTCCTCTCTGATTCCTGTGTGTAGAGAAAAAGCAACCTTGCTGCCCAGCTTCCTGCTCCTGCCAGCATGCTGTCTTTCCCACCATTATGGACTCACTCTGGAACAGCTAGCTAAACAAACTTTTCTTTCCTAAGTTGCCTCTGGTCATGGTACATTATCACAACCACAGAAAAGCGAGCAATACACTTTTATTCTGTTTCACTCAGTTATATGGCCCAGAAGGTGTTCTGCCATTCCAAACAGAGTTAGCCAATCAGGATTCCTCAGACTTCCTCCAAACAGGGGACCTCAAAGAGAAGCTGGCTGGCTCTGAAAGTCATTCTGTCTTGGCCATTTTGAGAGCAGGGCAGTGCTGAGGCCCTGACCACCTAGCTTCCCTTTTCCTCACATTAAAGCAAGTGTGCATGATTCTTGTTAAGGACTGAATGCCCACATCCCTCCCTGTCATATCCTCATGGAAAAAACCTGGCCCTCAGTGTGACGGTATTCAGAGGGAAAGCCTTTGAAAGGTTACTGGGTTCAGATAAAGTTACAGGAGCATACTGGTTGCTAGTCTTGTAAGAAAAGGAAGAAATATCAGAGTCTCTCTCTCTCTCTCTCTCTCTCTCTCTCTCTCTCTCTCTCTCTCTCTCTCTCTCTCTCCTTCATGAGGAGCCTGACCACTGTCATCTGCAGGTTATGGAGAGGGTCTTACTGAGGGCTGAATGACCAGCACCTTGACTTTCTGCTTTCCCAAACTGAAAAAAGAAACATCTGCTAGCCTGTGAGCTCTGTGAAGGGACAGATGACCCTACCGTAGTCCTGGAACCCAGCACAGAATTTAGGATGTAAGAAACACTAAAATATGTATTGAGTTGGAGAGTGGGTGGGTGGATGGGTAGGTGGATGAATATGTTCAGGCATACACAAAGATTAAGACTTTGAAGAACATTCAACACTGGAGGGAATGGTTATGATATAATACATTAAAATGTGGAGAATATGATTACATTAAAAATGTGATTCCAATTATGTAAACATGTGTGCACGCTTAGTTAGGATCTGGAAGGAAGTGAGCTGGGGCTGCCAAGAGTGGCTACCTCGGGTGCTAAGATCTGGACTGACTGCTACAGTTTTCTTCCTTTTGCATGTTTCACAAATTGTATGTGTTGCATATATAATTCTTTTTTTTTTTCTTTTTTTTTTTTTTTGTTTGTTTTTTTCAAGACAGGGTTTCTCTGTGTAGCCCTGGCTGTCCTGGACTCACTCTGTAGACCAGGCTGGCCTCGAACTCAGAAATCCACCTGCCTCTGCCTCCCAAGTGCTGGGATTAAAGGCGTGTGCCACCACTGCCCGGCGCATATATAATTCAAAAATAAGATTACACTTCTATAAAGGAAACTAGTAAGGAAAAATATGCCTTTTCTTTTAAATCTTCAAAAGCAGGGCAGATTGAATTAGGGAAGTACCCAGGACTATGAAGAACCATAGCCAGGGTCCCTGAATGCAGAGCTCCTAACTCCACATCTACACAAACAGGAAGAAAACTCACAAACGGGTGTTTTCCCTTCATCTGGGTGACATTACAGCAAATGCCACTTCCAGCTGTGACTCTTCAGATGTGGAAGAGAGTCAGGCCCCATCCCCAAAAGACAGAGCTCAAACCTAGAGGCACTGTCAGACTAGAAGCAAAAGGCTAAGATGAAATCCCACCCAGTCCTTCAAGGACATGGGAATCTCACGGGTGGTCACCAAGTGTTATGGCTGAAATGTCCCCCATAGGTTCATGTCAGAAGCACTCAGTTCCAGCTTCTGGCACTATTTTAAAGGTGAGGGAGCCTTTCTGAGGTAAGAGCTGACTGGCAGAGGTGGGTCACTGGAGGAGAGTCTTAAAGGCTATATCTGCTTCTGTGCCCTCTGCTTCCTGGTCCAGTGGCCGTGAGACACCCACCTCCTGTTTAAGCACTCACACCTCCAAGGCCTCTTCCATGGTGGCCTGCAATGCCCTGAAACTGTGAGCCCAAATAAGCCTTCATCCCTCGAACATTTGGTCAAGGGACAAGAGTTACATACCAGCTAAATGAAAACGCCCTCCCAAGACTCAAAGCCCAGAAGGTCATGGTTTTCGGGCTGACTTACTCGGGAAGCACGAGGGTGGAAGTTATAGGTAATGACAGTAATTGTGATGTCTACCGCACTTGCTATTGGCTCAGGGCTCAGCACAGCAGGTGGCAACCTTTTGCTGTTAAAGGACAGGAAGTAAATATTCTTGGCTTTGTGAGCCATCTGCTCTCTGTCATAACTAAAATGTGCCATCAGAGTACAAACACAGCCACTGACAAGGGAAAAGGATGAGCACATCGCATTCAAAGACTACTATACACACTAAAGCAGCCAGCGGGTCAGATTTGGCCAAGAGGCCACAGTTTGCCAGCCGCTGGCTTAATATGAGCAAAGACCAGCATAACCTCTCATTCTGACAACACTGGAGACCGGCTGCCGAAAGTCAGGGAGATAGTTCCATGCCCAGGACCCTTCGTCTGAAAGTTGGCAAGGTTTGAGTCAAGTCCAGATCTGTTTGACTCAAAAGCAGCCCACAATACCATAAGTTTATTTGGCTTTGGGGGTCCCACAGGCCAAGAAACTCCCCCTCCCCATCAGATGGACACACACTGAGCATGTCCACGCACCAGCATCAATCTTGGGGTAGACTGCAATGAAGAGCAGCCAGGCTTGCCCTCCAGAGGCCACAATGCACATGCCCCATGCTGCATCGTCCTCTCCATGAAAGCCCACAGCGCAGGCACACACCGTGCGCACTGCTCTCTTTACAAAGGGATTGAGTGCGCTACACAAGGATATTGCTAGGAAGTGAGCTTACTCGGAGCCTCTGTAAATATTGATTTACACATTCTCGGTCCTGAGAAGAGAAGCCAAGGGATAAACTGTGGCATGAGAAACCCCAACTAGAAACATGTTCTAAGTCCCAGTTTAGAGGCACCTGGGGTAAAATCCCAGCTCTGCCAGGCTCTGAGTAAATGACCAACTTTCTCCACAAGCTACCCCTGTGCCTGTAAACCAAGGGTAGCAAGGATTGTTTCCCTGGGGTTGGTAGAAAGCAATGGGGGTGGAGAGGGAATGGGGGTGGAGCAAGGGATGGGGGCGGAGCAAGGGATGGGGGCGGAGCAAGGAATGGGGGCGGAACAGGGAATGTATTTGTTAACGCTCACTGCCTTAGCAGCAGACAGCGTGGGCACCAAGAAATGGGCAGAGAAGCAACTATAAGTGGAGGCGTTCTGAAATTACCCACGACTGCAGAAAAATAGACTCATATTATAATCGGCAGTCGCTGGAAGTACAGCACAGCTGTCTCGCTGAGCCAAGGAGAGCCTGAAGATACAGTAACACATCTTTAAAGAGAGGAGGGTCTTGTTCTGATAGAGGCAGGTATTGATGGCAGTACAGTAAGCTGAGGAGGTGTAGGGATCTCAACACGAACAACCTAGGAAGGCTGGGCCCCAGCAACTCCACTTCAACCCCGTGCCCCAAAGGCTCGTTTATTTCCCTAAGCAGCTTTGCTTCAACTTCTGACTGTAAATAAATTCTGATTGTATTTACTCCAGCAGAGGAGTAAATACCCAGCCCACCCTTCCACCTGTTCTTCTCCACAGGCCTACCCGGGGCATGGATGGCTAATTGGAGGAACACTGCAATTAAACGCCAGGATTTGCAGGCAATTTTCCCTAAGGTCTAACCACCACCTGCACACCTGTGGCTGCTTCCGTGCCTTCAAAGCTAAAGCAACGGCCTGGAGAAGAGAAACAGCATATTGGGCACCTACGGCTTACCTGGCACCTACGGCATACCTGGCACCTACGGCATTGGCATGGGGGGTGGGCTACAGTGAATTACACAACTTTCATCTTCATGCCAATGCTGAGAGTTAGGTGTCTCCATTTTCATTTTCAGACATGACTTTAGCTCAGAGACATTATGTAGGCAGTGAGTTCTCTGAAATCAGAAACAACTTCCACACATGAGTAGACAGGCAGATGCTCACTTCTGCCTATAGAATGAAAATGAACAATCAAATAGCCACCCATGTTCCTGGATATTTCAGGACATGTAAACATCAAGAGTCCCAGAATTCATCAGATGCCCTAATTATACACACGCGCGCACACACACACACACACACACACACACAGAGAGAGAGAGAGAGAGAGAGAGAGAGAGAGAGAGAGAGAGAAGTGGGGAGAGAATTTACCACCCATAGTAAAACTTGCAGAGCAAGATCATAAACCCCCACTCACTCCTTCTGACATAGTGTCACCCACCCTGCATTAAAATAAATAACTGGCTTCTCGCTGAACCCCATTCATCTTAGTCTAGATGGTAACACACTGGTAAATCTGTCATCTGCTGCCCAAGTGACCTGCTGGACAGAGCCCTCCTCACAAAGCTAAAGGAAAATGTAGTCACTCGGGAAGATGTTAAAGGCGCAGAGATACCCCTCCCTAAAGACGGTGAACACAGCAGCCACTCTCTCTATCGAAGCCCACAGAGTTGATTATAAATGGGCCAAGTCTGAGCCCTCCCCTCCCAATGCCTCTGTGATTGAGCTGTGTCCAGCACCTAATGCTCAAGCAGTGAAGTATGAAGTGCTAGCCACACCTGCGAACAGGCAGAATTTAAGACGCAAAACACAGCCCCAGTGCGTGGTTCCAGAGCCTGGCTCTAGCACCCGCTGCTACTAGTATAACCTCAACTCATGTCTTTTTTTCTGTTATGGGGCCGGGTACGAGGTACCATTCAGATGAGAGGGGCCTAGATGCATGAAAGTGCTCTCCTGCCATCCTCCTCCAGTGAGCCTGACCAGTCGGTGAAGAACTCGGCAAAGAAGAAGCCTGCCCAAGCACCCAGCAGGGGCCATGTCATTCTCTGAGGAGATGAACATGAAGAGAGCTCCTGCTTTATACAGCGTCCTTGGCTCAGCTGCTGTAGTCTTGGGCTGCAGTTCCCAGGCCTGGCCTGTAAGGACCCTCCCCGGCCAGTGCAATGCAGCTGAGCAGATAGGTGAGGAGAGTTAAGCCATCTCCTTCGTCAAGTCAGAGGCCTTGTGCCTCTTGAGTTAATTTTGGTTTTTTTCCAGCCCGTTGCCAACGGCACACCCACCACAGGCACCTGCACAAGGAGGCTTCCAACCCCATGAACCTTTCTAAGAGAGACAAGTTTGGGAAGAAGTCTAGAATGTACTCAGGAACTTACCTGAATACCCTTATCTCAGAAAGTAAAAATTCCCCCTTTAAAAGAAAGGACCTGAGATGTCACCTTAGAACAAACAATAGTATAAGGGGGGAAAAACATTGAGGGTCTCGGTAAATCAAAGTCCTCCTGTAAAGGAAATTGATTGTTGAGAAATCTACCCCCTAACCCATTCATAAATCAGACACCCGAGTCTGAGAATCTTTTCCCACGATTCATGTTAATCATTCAGCTCTTGTATTATGAATCATCTGTTTAATGAAAACTTTCACCGCGACCGGCAAGAGCCACTGGATCTTGCTTTAAAACTCTCTCCAGAGCTCAGAAGGTTTTCTATTATTGACAGAAAAGTTACTGCATTTTAAGCAGCCACTTTAAATATTACTCATGCAATCAAAGCTGTTTTCCTAACTCAATTTATACAGTTTTCAAACATGTATTATAGCTGACCTTATTAAATATTCTGTAGTGTCTTTTACACGTGTCAGCACACAAAAGCACAACCCCAGGCTTCTGGTAACGTTGGAAGAGGCACAACCTGGGGCACAGTCCCTGATGGAGTGTATGGAATGGCTGTCCCTGTGCCAGCCAGTGCCTCAGGAGGCCGCAGACAGGTTTGAACAAGAACTCTGAGCTAAGGCGAGCAAGCAGGCAGGCAGGGCAGGAGATGGGAGTGTTGTGCACACCAATCAAGAGCACCACAGAAGCCCCTCTAGGAATTCTCTTCCGGGCTCCAGGGACAAGGGAGTATTTTTTTTTTTTTTCAATCTTATAAATACCCAAGGGGGAAACGAGACAATTTAGACACTTTCAAAATAAAACCTTAAAATCTATATGCTAGAAAATAACGCCTCAGATGGCTCCAACCACTGAGCTCACAGCACCAGGCAACGTGCTGAGCACAGGAGACACGGTCTTATTTCATCTATAACACATGCCTGAAGGAGAGGCTACCGCCCTCCTGTTTCAGGTATGATGGAAATTCTGGTAAGACTGTCCATGACTGGGGCAGAACCAAGTGGAAGCAGGACCTGCTGGAGCCAATACCTACACCCCTAAATCATTCCCCCCACTGTCCTAGAAGGACAAAGCTTGAGATGTGCCCCATCCACCATTTCTTTTTCTGTGCTCCATTCATTTGGGGTGGGGGTGGGGGTACTGCTATTGGACACCATCCCACTGATCACCAGAGTTTAGTGCCTCTGAATGGGAGTGCTACAGAGTGATGTGAAAGGCGAATGACTGAGCAGGAGTCTAGTTAGAAACAGGCGGGTGGGGAAGTCCATCCCAGGCTGCAGCCCCGAGAGTCAAGGGCAGAGAGAAGAGAGCAGAGCTCAGAGAGGAAATGAGAGGGAAGCAGACAGGTGCTGTGGCCAGCCAGGTGGCAACTGACAAACAAAGCAGAAAGCCTCAGGCCAGGCAAAAGAGCTAGCTAATGAAGACAGATAGTTTTCAAACAGCAGACCTTAGTATTCCGGTTACCTCACTAAACAAGGGAGAGGGGTGGGGCAGGTGGGAGCAGACAGAGACGGGAGAAAGCGTGAGAACATACATACTCTCTGAGTCTACGTATTTGTGCTTTCTCTCTTTGGACCAGGGGCTAGAATCACCTGAGTTATACCCCTCACTGCCCCATGCACAACAGAGGGGAAGGTGCTGCTTCCCCACCACAGACAGCCGCCCATTGAATGAGGCCTCTACCTCCCTTGCTACCCACAGTGAAACACTGCTATCACCAGGCATCAACTGGTACAAAATGCACGAGCCACACACAGGAAGAGCCCCGGCCTCTCAGACCCCCTTAAGCCTGAGCATTCTAAACAGGCAACGTTCAGAAAGAGGAGGAAGCTGCCCCAGTCAGCAAAAAGAGTGTGGGAGAAAATAAAGCTGAGGTTGGAGAAAGTACGTCACTGGGTATTTCTAGATACTTCTAAGGCAGCCAGCCCCAGAGGATAGTGGCCCAGGATGAGAGAAATAGGTGATACAATCTCATAAAAAGCTTACGGCCTAATCATAAGAGGCTAAACAACTGCACAGGAGATACATGCCCCTGGAATTCAAACACAGCAGCACACAGTAGGGTGCCAACCATGTGTGCAACTCCCCTCATCAGCTCGAGCTTCCTACAGCTTCCATTCCATGGGCCCACAGTTCTTCATGCCGACACATGGTGCATCCAACTATCTCCTTCCCACCATCAGGGCTACCTCCAAAAACCATGAGCAACCATGCCAAGCTCTCTTATTAGGACTCTACAGTCAGATATACTGTCACATGACCATTCCTGACAACATGCTCTGATTGAGAACAACACCTGACCTAAAAAAGAAAGAACCCAATAAAATTCCTGCTCAGACAACCAACCGGGGTGGAGAGATGTCTCAGTGATTAGCACTGGCTGCTCTTGCAGAGGGCCCTTGTTTGAGTACCAGCATCAACATGGCAACTCACCACCATTTGTTAACAATTCCAGGGGAATCCAATGCCCTCTTCTGGCCTTGACAGGCACTGCATGCACATGCCACACATACATGCATGCAGGCAAACCACCCATGCACATAAACTATAAATAAATCCAAAACCAGAAAACAACCCACTCATACTTCACGGTCACAAAATGGCAGTCTGCTAAGAATGTTTGTAATAGTCCTGGTGAGTGAACAAGGGGGTGAAATTCAATTAGAAAGTTCACCAACAAGGAGCCCAGGGTCCTCGGAGGGAATAAGGGACATGCTTCCTCATCTGGAGGTCACAGAAGGGTTCAAGAGACCTGAGGCAAGAGAGGAGCTAACTACACAGAGATGAGGGGATGAGCTAGGGAAGAGAGTGTGCCAAGTCTCTGGGTAACCCCAAGCAGAGCTGCCTAGGCTGCCGAGCAGTTCACAGGGACATGCACACTGGTCTGCACAAAATAGCAAGATGCCTCTCAAGCGCTAGAAAGCCCTGGACTCTGGAGGATCCTGCCGTAATGCTGCCCTTCCTCAACCCCGGCAAGCTCCCTCGCTAGCCTCCACCTGGAGTGGGTGTCCCTGTTACCTTGTCTTGACCCCATGTTTCTGCAGCTCCCTTCACCGAACACAGGACTGAGCGTCTCAGAGGTCTGTGTGGTTGACTCCCTGATTCATCTTGCTAGATCTTATTAGAACGGCCTGCTGCATGCCTGGTGTTCGGCAAAGAACATCGGGGTCTGTGCAGAGTGAGTGGAAGCTGGACCGGCTCTACCTCATTTCTTTGGTGCTAGAGAAATGACCTAGATGCCACTGTCTACAAAAGACTGGCCCTCCTAACTCTTTCTTTGTCATCCAGCCTGGCTCCCAGATAGCAGACGAGGTCTGCGTAGGTACACGGGGGAGGGGATGGCACAATATAACCCCTCCTGCCCTGGAGTGTTCCAGATGAGAGGCAGGGCCGTCCCTGTGGTGGGTGTGTGACTTTAGAACAGCGAGCTGCAGCCAGGATTTCTCTGGGACACTCTTCACGAAGACTCATTCACATGGTATATGACAGGAATAAATGTGGCTTCCCCCAACCTCCTATCCTTACTTTCTATCCCATATTGTCACCCTCAGTCTAGGATATCCATTTGGGGTCTACTTTAAACAATGGTTTTGTGAGGGATCCATAGATATTGATGGCAATACTGTGTGAGATCTTCCTATGGAGAATACGAGCAAGCAGAAGCCCCCAGGCGAGGTCCACTGGAGGTAAAAGGACCTGGGGAGCGAACAGAGGAATTGGTTTTCCCAGACAGACTGGACATGCGACTTTCTAATTAGCCAGTTTCTCAAAGCTGCATTGATTTAGACAACAGGGCTGCCATAACGAAAGTATCACAGGCCGTTACAGATGGCGAAACAACAGGAATGCGCTCGCTCCTCACAGCTTGAGGCTGCAAGTCTGCCACCACGGTGCTGCACAGTTTGGACAGCCCTCTTGAAGGCTTGAATATGGCTACCTTGGTCCTGCTATGTCCTCACACGGATAGGAAGAGAAAGGAGGCAGGCAAACCCTTTGATGTCTCTTTTTATAAGGACAGTAATCCCATCTGGAGGGACACACCCTCATCACCTCAGCTAACAGGAACCACCTCCTGAAAGCACATCCAAATACCCACACAGTGAGTTAGAAATTCCACACAGGCGTTGAAGGGAGGGAAGATGATCCACAGCCTGCCGGCCTCATAGGACTAGGATAAAGATCGCTTGTAACCCTGGGTGCACTGCTGAGCCCATTACCCTGCTGTGTGTATATAAATGTCTTAGCAGTCTGCTTACTCTTGTGGGGCCTCAGGTATGAATGAATGGCAGGTAGAGCTTGCCTCCCAGAACACACATAGTATCTGATACCTTCCCCTTTTCCTCTCCTCTCCCATCCTCACCCCCTCTTCCCCCTCTCCCTTCCCCACCCTTCCCCCTCCCTCTCCCTACCTTTCCCTCTTCCCTCCCTCCCCCTCCTTCTCTCTTCCCCCCTTCCTGGAAAGCAGGAACATGACTTGGGATTCATCCTTTTCCCCTCTAGGGCTATGAAAGGAAATGAAAGCACAAGTGAAGTGATTAAACGCTGAGCTGGTCACCACGCCAGGATCCCACAGCCTCATGCCAACCAAGTCCAGCGATTTCCCACCTCTTAATCACGTCCCTGCCAGACTTAAAATGCAGTGAACCTCAGTGAAAACAAACAGTAACGAGGCTCTGACAGTCGTCGGAGGCCAGGGGGAAGGAATATACCTGGGTAAGGAATATACCTTGTATGCTTTGAAAGCAGGGGGGGGGGAGGGAGGAGGGAGAGAGGGAGGCCAGCAAAGAGGAAATAACTGGGACACTAAATAGAGACCTTTTACTCAAGAACATCAGCCTCCCTGAAACTCCAGTCAGTGACACTCATTAAAGATGTGCTGAGCAGTGTCCCGCGGCAATAGAAGACCCAGCTTTGTGACATGTATCTTTCCTGACATTCAGCTAACGTGGTAAATTCACGAGCACATTTGCATCGGGCCTGAATGGAAGAGAATGGTCCCTCACTTTAGAGTTTTGTTATTGTGAGAAATGCCAGGGCTTTAGAAATCTTCCCTTAGATGCTTCCTCTAAGCTGCACTGGGTAAGTCCTTGCATTTACCAAGTAGCTTGACACCACTGGGACTGAAGAACACCTTTCTAGTGGACCTTAGGTCCAAGGGAACAATTCTATGTCTTCCTGGCTGACACCAAGAGGAGCCTAGGGCCAATCCTGGACCAATCTATAGCTAGTCAAGAAACATGGACACTGTGTTCTTTACTCTGGGCATACAGCAAGCTCAGCTGTTTTCTTGGCCCCTTGTACGTCAGACTCTTCTTTCCGGGGCACTGTACACTGTAAATGCCCACTTTACATTGCATAAAGTTCTCTAAATAAAAGAAACATGTTTTGAGCTCTAATGAAGCCCGGTTAGTGGTGCAATGGTTATAGGGACAGACAGACCTGGATGCAAAGGGAGGCTCTCTCATGTGTGGGGCACGTGCCTTGCTCAAATGCTTATTCTACTCCAGTAGAGACTGGGGAAGCCAGTGCTTACTACCCTGGAGGGCTACCATGATCATAAAATAACCCATAGAAAATGTTCAGTAAATATGACATTACCTGTTTATTACTGGTTTCATAAAGAAATTGAATTTTCACTCCATTGTAAGAGTCAAAACAGCTGGCTAAACAAAGAAGTGTCAGAGCTTCTCCAGAGTATATTACTGAAAGCAGATGCCCCTTTGGGCCATAGGATCTAACTTAAACTATTCGGAAAACTTCCCAATATAAACACAGGATTACCTGTGACACCAAAATACTCCCTGCCACACACACACAATCATATTCCACCTCTCAGAGGAAGGACATCAATCCTCCTAGAGACACAACCCAACCATGACCATTCCAGTTTTCTTCTTAGCTTAAATTGCTACCTTCAACAAGATGAGGAGGAAGATGGGCTAAAGCCACCTGCAACCTGCCACAGCCATATTAGACACCATTCACCCATTTGCTTCATGTAACACAAGAGAATATGTCACCGTGTATGCTGCTCTAGAGAGGGCAGTGTCTGAGTCCTCACAATAGCCTAAGGGGGCTCTTGCTAACCTCCATGGAGGCCAGAACTATACAAAAGAATTCTAAGCCAGTGCATCATGACCAATGGTATATACTATATCATGTGATTAAATTCTCTACCCATCACACTGAAAGGTAAAGACAAATGAGAGTTTCAATGTTTTATCTAGCCCAACATACTCAAAGTGTATTTCACCATGCCATCAATATTTTTAGACATAATGATCTTTCATATTGAGACTTTCAAAGCTTAGAGTGTTTGGCGCTCGGCGTATGCTAGCCAGGTTCATTTAAGGGTTCAGCAGCCGCATGTGGCTGGTTATTGCTGAATCAGATTCTGAGCTTTAAAGAAAGAAGCCAGCTTGGTCCCACACAGACTCAGAAGGCTGCATGCAGAGCCAAGGTCCACATTACTACCTTTCCTGCTATGTGGTTTGCTGCACCCATTAACCCCAGCACCCTGCAGACCACGTCTTTTGCAAACAATGGGAGTGTCTCCCTCATTACAGGAGCTGAATGCATGTCCCATCCTGCACGCTAAAGAAGGCACAAAGAGATATCTGCTATTTAATGTTAAAAATGAGATCCTGACAAGACACCACCACTAAAACCTGCTAAAAGGGACCCTGCTAAAAGGGAGCCAGGTAAGAAGAGAAAATGGATAGTTTTTCAACAGCACCCAGTTGACGTCAGAAAATGGTTTCAAAACTGTCACAAAAAAAAAAAAAAAGTCCAATTCTGTCAGAAATTTCAGAGAGTAGATATTTCATTGATTAGTTATGACTGGATAAAGGATTTCAACCCTAAAATACAGAAAAATGGAAAGCTACGCCCTAGCAGAACAGAGGCAACATATCCTTCACTGGAAACAGGCAAATGCATTTTATCTAAAGACAGAACAATATATTGGGAAGCCTTGGGCACCAAGGGTGTGGAGGAAGCAGCTTCAGACTGGCCAGCTCTCACCTGCTGACTTGTATTATCTCTTTGAAGGTGATAAAATGACTGGGAATGGACTCCTTGCACCAGTAGTTTGCCTCATGACGGATGATGGTGATTTCCTGGTGCCAATTTCACCACAAGTAAAGGAAGACCCAGGAATCACAGCTTGGAAAGCCCTCATGAGATTAACACAACCCATGGAGCCTCCTATGAGAATAAACCAACCAGAGCTTAACAAGGAAGAAGATAAAGTCCCCGGATGTGGACTGGTCTCAGTGCAGGCTAACTCAAGGTCCTGTGCACAAAGAAGGGTCCCCTACTATTCTGCTAACACCCTTACCACATCCAGTTCCAAAAGACCTGTGAAGAAATCCAGACCAGGTCTTCTGCCCTACCTGTCCACCTGAGGACAGGTGAGATCTGAGCTCAGGCCTGAGCCCACCTGGGTAGCAGGTGATCTGTGCTATATACTCCCTGCAACAGGTATCTGAGAAGATGAGACTCCCAGTTTTTGTAAAGTAGAACACTGACCTCAGTACCCACTAGACCTGGCTCTGCTTGTCAAAAACAGTATGACCCTGAGTGGATCATTTAGCCACTTGAAGCCGTAGTTTCTTCTTCTTAGAGTCTCCCTTCATGTTCCACATAGTTATTATGCCCGCTGTTCTCTACCTTCTTAGAATAACAGAAAAGAGCAGCATTGTTCATCCCTGAAGGAGGATATAGCAGCCAGCACACAGGAGTATCACACACAAGCACATATAACAGCCATGCCCTGTCCACAAAGCCACCGTGAACATTCAATGGCACACCATCGAGGACAAAATGCACTAGGTCACTGCTATCTGCTGTTGGTGTGGGTAGTAGCAACACTGATGCCTGACCCATCCAGCTACACAAGAGCCTGGCCTACTTCTAAAAATCTAATTTGGCCAGAAGCCCAAAGGGGTCATTGTTCTTTAATGTCTTTCTAGATTCAGGACTCATGCCATATAAGCATCCTACATGTGGATGGACCCTAAACAGTCATTTTTTGGCAAACTCAACAGTCCACTTAGGCCCAGGAAGGAGGGCTCTTAGGATACTGTTCTCCCAGCCAGGAGAGTGGCAGCTTGCTTTCTGGCCATGCCAAGTGGCCTACCTGCCATCAGAGCTCATGTACTAGCAAGGAGAATCTGGGGACCTCCCAACAGATTGTGGCCTCTCACATCTTCATGGGGACTGGAAAGACAGCAAGGAAGCAATCCCAACTACCAGCATGAATTGGTGCCTTCCTGTGGCACTCCAGGGAGTACAGGTCCACAGAGATAGGAATGCAGTCAACTGTAACAGTGAGTGATGAACACAGCATTCACCAAGCATCTGTAAAACATGAGAACTCGAGGCAGTACTTGCTCACCCTACTCCACCCCACCCCACCATCAACATTCCTACAAACCTAGATAGAATATCAACACTTATGTGCTCTGTTTCACAGACAAGGAAAACAAGGGTAAAGGACAAGGAGAAACTGGGCAAGTACCAGGTCTACACATCCGGGCCTGAACCCATGAGCCAAAGCACCTCACCAAGGTCCACCTTATGGGAAAAGGAAGGCAAAGAACTGGGGGTTTCCATGTAACCTGAAAAAAACCTGTTAAGTTCTAACGGCTCCAAATTGATCTGATTTCCTCGACTGGATTCCATGTGAATTTCCCATTAACCTTTCAAAAACCATTGGAAAAATGCTGGCCGGCATCAAAAGACAGCTCATGTGCCAAGCTTTAAAACAAAAAAGTCATGACGAGGCACAATAATTATCAACAGTACAACAAGGCCACTGTGCCAATAGACCCATCTGAAAGGACACAAGAGAGCCAGGTAGGCCCTTTTTAGGACCACTGCCATCTGATACTACAAATGAGAAGACTGGTTCTTAGCAAGAGGGGACTGGTGGAAGACAGGAGAGACCCCGGGGAGCTAGAAGATGTTGATCTGCCTAAGGCTACAAAGGATGATTTAGAGGCAAACATTCACCAGCTATATATGAAAGATCCACATGGATATCATTCCCCAATAAAAATAAAAGTTAGTGTCTTAAAAACAAGTGTCTCGCCAGGCGGTGGTGGCGCACACCTTTAATCCCAGCACTTGGGAGGCAGAGACAGACGGATTTTTGAGTTCGAGGCCAGCCTGGTCTACAGAATGAGTTCCAGGACAGCCAGGGCTATACAGAGAAACCCTGTCTCGAAAAACCAAAACCAAAACCAAACCAAACCAAACCAAACCAAAACAACAACAACAACAACAAAAAAAAAACAAGTGTCTCTGTATGTGATTTGATCCAGGCTCTACGTTTAGGTAAGAAAAGCCCAGATTCTTATTTAGTTTCTTAAGACATCTTACTTAAGGGTACACTTGCATGTGTCTCTGCGTGTGACCTACGTGGATTGTATGCCTACAGGTGTGTGCAGGTGTCCACGGAGGCCAGAATAGGGTATCAGATCCCCAGGAGCTGGAGTAAACAGGTATCGGGGAGCCACCCAACAGGGCTGCTGGTGTATGGACCCAGGTCTTGGTGACTGTGCAGTAAGTGTGCTTAACCACTTGGCCATCTCTCCAGGATTCTTTTAATAAAGAAAGCAATGACCTATCTTGGGCATAAACAGAACTATAAATAAGAAGAATTTTTTGTAAGTGAAAAATTATTTTGCCAAATAACCTGTGTGCTTCATAAAGAAAGAGCAATGACTTTTTAAAACGTCCAACCAGAAACTAAGTAACCACAGTAAAGCATATAAGCAATGGTATCAGCTGTAAGATCCAGGTACACATGAGCCATGCATGGCCTCCAGCCCAGCCCAGCCCAGCCTGGCCACCCTGCTGGAGAGACTCACAGTCTGGTTCAGAAAAATATGTCTACAAAGAACAAAGCGAGGCCGCCCCTGCCACTTCAGAGGCACTTGGAGGAATATTCTCTTCCTCTGCACCTAGGAGCACTGGGCCTTTCAAGAAAGTTCCACAAGAAACTCGAAAGAGCAATCTCAAAGCGCAGAGTGAGACAAAGCTGCCGGCTATCTCGCTGATCAAGTTCATGAGGTGAAATGGGTATAAATGACAGGAAATCAACAGCCCACCAGCCTCCCACCACACCGAGTACCACTGTGCGCCCTTGCCTCGAGTTCCTTCCAGGCTTAGGAACAAGCTGCACTTAAAAAAAAAAAAAATGCCAAGGGGCCCACCCAGTTACAGTCCCCCAGCAAGCAACCTGCAGCCCCACAAAAAATGCATCATAAATAACCCTGGGACACTGTCACATTAGCTGGCAGCCAGCACCAGCTGCCTCTCCCATCTCCACTTCCTACTTAACAAAAGTGACTCTGGCCTTGCAGGCATCAGGGCAGGTTCTTTATCTTTGCTCACTTTCATCGAGAGGTTTAGATGCAAGACATGCGGGAGTAATGAGTCACTTGGCTTGATCACAATCACACGCTGGTTTGAATGGTCCTTGAGCAGTTACAAAGTCCTCAGCCAGTAGAGCTCCCAGGGGTTTGGAAGGTGGGCTTTTAAAAAGGAAATTGGACCCACCAGGCCAGTGGGGTTTCATTCTCTCATGCCTTTTGAAAGAGTCTTTATTTAATGTAATCCTAGATCCGTCTTTGAGGCCCCTCTCCTTCTGCAGATCAGACTCTCTCCTACCTCCTTCAGAGTCTTAGATCTCTTTGCACTGCCCCCATCTAACTGGTCCGCCTCTGTAGGGACACCAACAAGATGTGAGCCGCTGTTATGTGTGTAGCAGGGCTGTGTTTTCTCTCTGTGAGCCTGTAGCTGAGAAGGATATTGAGTCTTCCTGGTCCGTCTGTCAGTGCTTTCTCTTGCTGCACTCAGCAGCCTGCCATGGCCCTCCACCTACCAAGGAGGACCAGCTTTGAGCTTCTCAAGGCCAGGTTCCCTCTGCACAACAAAAGATTAAACAGACTCTTTATGGAGCTCAGAATGAGAGGTGAGGAGAGGGCTGGTGATGGGCAGGCCCTACTTCAAGTCCTCAGTCCAACAAGAAAAACTAAACATAGCTGCCACATCGAAGGGAGCTAGGGAAGGTCTAGGCCAGGAGCCACCAGGAAAAGCATGCATCCAGGTTTGAAGAAGAACTGGGTAGGGGTGAGTTGTGTCCCCCAGGGGAGATCCAGGCTCCTGTGTAGCTCTGAGCCTGTATCTGCCAGAATCTTTCAGGCTCCTCCCCACCGCATGCACCCTGAAGAACTTGTCTATGCCAACACGTTATGTTTAAAGTTGGTTTAACTTCAGGGAAGACATTTTAATGTGTGATGTCTTACTTCCCGAGTATCAAGGAACAATTTGTTCCCGCTATAATTTTATTTTTTTAAATTTTCTACAAGGAACGTGTATTACTTGCAGAATAATAAATTAAGTTTTTGGAACGAGACAAGACATAAGCAATTAAATAAGCTGACAGATTAGCCGTGGGAGGAGGGATACTTTTATGCTTCTGCATGACCACCAGCTGGAACAGAATTTAGGATTCCCCTACAGCGTGTTCAGACAACCCCCTGACATTCTCCACCATGGACGGATTCCAACATCTGCACGGTAGCCAAAAATCAGTACAGAAAATAAGTAGGTCTGGGTCCTAAAAAAGAAATCAATCAAGGTTGAAAAGAAATAAGGCTGGGTGTGTATCAGACAACAGAGCTGATGGAACAGAACACAATCACCCCCACCCCTTGTGTCCCGTAAGAGCATTGCTTCCTGAAGAAGGGACAATGTGTGGTGGGCACAGACAGATCCAAGGCTCTTATGAGTTTGTAGATGAAAAGGGAAAAGAGAAAACAGGTCTAATAGATTGTGGATTCAGACAGGACTGGATAAACCCACCCAGCTCCATAAAGCCCACAGGGTACAGCTGGGGTCAGAATCTAGCTCACAATGAAAGTCGGGTGGCAATCATTTGCCTCACGTGCATACGGGCACCGGCCATCTCTGAGGTGGAAACACTCAGGTGCACAAAAGCCCCTCAGGAACATGAAGTCAGAGACCCCACGTGAGCCAGAGGGGAGCCTACCATACTACAGACAGCCAGTCTGACAGCCTCTTCTGAGCAAGTCACCTCAGTGGACTTCAGGACCACAGAGCAGGATGTTTATACCAGGTAGTCTTCCCCAGAAATAATGGCCAGGCCAGGGCTCAGAGCCTGAGGTGAAAGCAGCCCTCAGCAGACTAGACAACAACTTGAGCCCTAGGGGTAACTGGGCACATTAAAGGCACTGGAGGGTGACTCAACAATTGTTGAGAAGAGAGAGAGAAATACCAGAGACAGAAAAGTGCCAGTCACCAAGCTGCTACCCTCTGAGATGCCCATGGACCCTCACACCCCAGAATGACCATGTTGTCCCTCAAGCAGGGTTTGGCTAGTGGCAGTGTGTGGCCCTCCTACAGCTGGGGCTGTTTTCTAAGTCTCTCTTCCTCCCCAACAGCCGCAGTATATACTGGTTTTCTGCAAAAGCTCAAGCAAGTTTCTGTGCCTAAGAGCCTAAAAGAGATCTGAACATCACCAGCAACCCAGAGGCATGGGTGCAGGGCTAGGAGGCTGCGGGAGTTAGGGGAGTGGGGGTGGCCAAAGTATCAGTCATTTCACCCCTGCCTCCAGACCAACAATGTTAGGACCACATTTTGAAGCCACCAGAATAGAAGTGCCCTGGCTCTCCAGCAGGAAAGACAGGCTCACTGTTTGAACAGTTTCATCATAACTAATCTATTTTAATCTCCTTCAAACACAAGAGAGATCAAACACATACACATTCATCTTTACTCCCAAAACCAATACCCCGAGTAACACGCAGATACGCAGATAGGCAGATAGGCAGATACGCAGATACGCATCTGAAGCATCTTATGGCTCTAACAAAAAAAAAAAAAAAAAAAAGGGAACTTTTCTGCTGAAACCACCACTGATTGAATGATAGGGTTTCTTCACGTTCTCCACCACCATCGCCCCCACAGCCACAATACACGGTTTTGTTTGTTTGTTTGTTTGTTTGTTTGTTTGTTTTTTAGTAGTATCTCTACCCACCAGAAGGTTGTTACTTAAAACTTAAAAACCACCTGAGTCAAGCCAGCGATCTTAAACTTTACTGTTTCTTCAGCTTAATGGCCATAAATGACATTAAATCAGCATCTCATTTGAATATACAAGTCTCTCTGGATAAGCCAAGCCATGCCTGGCCATGATGGTACTTAGGTCACAAGCCAGGGCTGAGAAGACAGCAGAAACTATGGGGTCAGTATTTGGGATTGTTTTCTTTTCCTAAAGTCCAAATAAACTGGTCTCCAGGGTAATGCAGAGATCAGGGGTGGCTCAATGCACAAGCCCCACTGGTGACAGTAACCCTGCCCAGATTGAATCATCAGAATAAAGACTTTACCACTTGAGGGGGCTGGAGGCAGATTAGACTGTCAGGGAAATTCCTAGGTCTCATTTCTCCCTCTGAGATATTTGCAATATAGACATCAGACCCATATCAGATAAACTCACCGGACCAATAGCCAGGTGGAGCAAAAGCCACATCTTATCCAGGCTGCACGTAAAAACAATGTATCCACAGGGACTTACCCAAGGCCTAGGCAGAGTGGGGGTTGGGGGTAAAGTGGGGAGGAGGGAGATGAGACACCCAAAGCTAAGAACAGTTTTAACTCAGCAGCAAGCTCATTCATGTCAGCTGCTCCACTGTCACCCTCAAATGACAGCTGCTCGGCTCACTTTCTAACCAACATAAAGAGAACAGGGGACGGAATGATCTGAGGGTGTTTAACGTGGTTACTCTATGCTTGTGTGAGCGCCTAAACAAGGAATTAGAGAAGAGCAGCCTGAAAGGATGGGCAGGCGGCAGTGGGGGAGGGGTGGGGGGAAGCAAGCGCTGGACCTACCTTAGGAAAGCACACAAGGCAGGTGGCAGGCCTCTGAAGTCTGGTTAGCTGAGCCAGTGCCATCTGCAATTGACTTCAAATAACAAAGTTTCTTTCTGTTAGTGACTGAGAGAGACAGGCACCTTCAGGGGAAGACTCCTGTTTCAACCCACCTTGGAAACACACTTCCTTTGTTCTCTGCTGAAACTGTACAGTACAAGCTGAGCTCGCCCCAAGGCATCTCTGTCCTTCGCTTCACTCTTTTACACAAGTGCTCTGACACTTTGAGCTAAACCCACTAACAGCCCCCTCCCCATGTGTCTACACTTTTTCTTTATCAGTTGTCACCTTAAACTAAGCATGCTTAGGGATCACCCTCATGTGGATATGTACATGCTACCTGGAGGGGAAACCCCCATGCTGCCTTTATGTGGAAGAGCACCACTTTGGACAGGAATCCTGTGCTCTCCATCCCCACAGCAGGTAGCAAAGCTCCCTGGGCCCCTTTATGTCCTATCTGGCCTTGGTTTGGCTTTGAACTCACCAAGCTATGAACTCATTGCATTCAGCTCTCCCAGGCAGTGAATCAAGCCCAGAAACAACATGTGACTTAGAAATCAAAAGGGGAAGTTGGATATTTGGCTTAGCAGTCAAGAGCAATTGCTGCCTTGCAGAGGAACACAGGTCCAGTTCCAGGGCAATCTGATGCCTCCTTCTGGGCTCTGTGAGGAACTGCATGCTTGTGGTTCACATACATGCAATAAGGTGAACACACACATACACATGGAATACATCTTTTGTTACTTATTTTTTAACTAAAAGATCCTGGGTTCTATTCCCAACACAGTCTGCTTGCTGTGAGCCCTTATGTCTGATGTAAGCCCAGGTCTTTTTCCCATCTGAAAATGGGGACATGATACCTTATCTTGGAGAACTGCTTTAATAAAAACTGGTGTTTAATAAAAACTGATACAAATCTTCCTTCACAGCCTGGTACATGACAGAACTTCTCAAGGGGCAGCTTCCGTCATCTCCATGGCCCATTCCATGGCCCACCAACCCCCTTTCCTCTAGCTAACCTGACCACATGCTGTGGTGACACTTTTGGTAGCTGGTTGGATGGCTGTGGATCAACTCTCCTTCGTTCCTCAGAAAGGATGGATTCGAGCTCTCTGAAAACATGCCTCACCCCACACATGCAAGTAAACTTGCTCACAGATCCAAGGTGAAAGGCAGGCTTTGTCGTCTAGTGCAGTCAGGGAGACTTTCTGCCTTTCCCGGGGCTAAACCCACCTAGGTAGTTATTCTGTATCAGTGTCCTCTAAATTGCAACATTCTCTTCAGGAGAGGGATTTCTCAAGTGGCTGAAAAGTAGAAGAAACTTACAAGGCTTAAGAAGTTTCTGAAACATAAAAACTCCTAAGTTCCCCATGTCCCCTCCCCACTCCCACCACTCCCTACCTCCCCAAACCTCCTCCGAGGTTGTATAAAAGCAGTGAGAAGAGAGTCAACCTATAGAATTTCCTGACTTGCAAGTTCAGCTGGACCTGGATGGATGCAGCTCTCCTGAGTCTTCACCCACACTGCGGTGATGATCAGAGATCAACTGCCTAGGCGTCACCCACTCTCCTATAAAGGAGCCCCAAGGAGCCTGCTGGTTCTCTAAGCCAGGCCTAGAAGGAACCATTTCTGTGGTCTGTCACTGGTACCCTAACTGGGATGAAGAGATGCTTGTTCATGTCTCCCCAAGAAGGCACACAATAGTCTAAGAATGAAGAATGTGACAGCAGGAGCTTGACCCAGTGGGACTGGCCACTGACTTAGAATGACGTGTGTTGGAAGAATCTAAGCCACAACCAGCTGAAGCCCCTGTAGGCCAGACCAGGCTCTCTCCGCAGCCTGGCATTAGTACATCCATTTTCTTGAACAAGTCTCTGCGGTTTTAGCTGAAATAAGCCAAATGGGCTCTGCTTGGGGCACAGGGTTAATGAGTGAGGCCTGTGAACCCAGCAGGGACATGGGTCCAGCAAGCTCCCTGTGAAGGGTTCCACCTACCAGAGACCCTTTGTGGCTAAGAAGGATGTCCCTAGGGGAACATAAACATTCCCTCAGAACTGACGGCAGAGAGCCACCTCCTGGCTCAGCCCACCACAGGAAACAGTTGAGCTACATCAGTTTCTTGTGGCTGATGTACTAAATTACTAGCGGCCAGGACGCTTCACTTTAATTTTTATTACATTTCTGGAGGCTAGAAGTCTAAGTTCGCTGTATCCAGTGGGGATCCTCTCCCTCCAAAGTCCTTAGAGAAGAATTAATAGTTAGCTCTCCCAGCTTCTGATAGCACCTGGAATTCCTTCCAGGTTATGGCAACTTAATTGCAGTCTTGGCCTCTGCTTCCATAAACCACCCATTCTGTGGGTCTGTGTGTCATTAACCACATTCCTTTCTCATAAGGACACTGGTCACGCTAAACCCAGAATGACCTCAGTTCAAACGTCTTAATAATGTCCGAAAGACCCTCTTTCTATGTAAGATCACATTTATAGTTACAGGGACATTGGGGCTCAAACGTAATCTCTGTGGGATAGAGGGGCACAATCCAGCCAGCAGTGCCTAACGCACATGAAGTTGGTCTGATTAAAAGAAAAGCAAGCCTTTGTTTGCTTGTCATGGTGCCAAGTACATGGTAAACAATACATGTGCTGTGATTCTATTACTGTTCTATTAAATATGATTCTATTGTTCGACTTCTCTTCTTCTACTTCCTCCTCTTAGCCTTCTCTTCCTCCTCTTCTTCCTCTACTTCCTCTTCCCCTTCTTTCTCTTCCTACCAAGAGACCTTTAGAATACCTCATCCCCAAAGGAATTCTTTGTAACTCAAGACTTCTCTATATTGTGGTCTGAGGGAGGACCATGCTACCTTACAGCAAGTTCTTAAGTCCTGCTTAGGCTGAAGAGATGTGGAGTCTCTATGGCAAGACCATGGGCTATCAGAATCTGGACAGATGTGTCTTGGAAGCTGGCTCTCCCATTCTCTAAGAACATGACTCATGCATATAGACCAGTATCTAGACCCCAACGCCATCCGTGAAGAACAGAATCATGACCATCTCTGAAGGAATATTATGAGCAGTTCAGGTAGTCAATACCTAGCACCAAAGAGAAAAGGGCTCACGCTCCATAAAGAGAACTATGGCTCTGGGTGCTATCAGTAACTACTTACCGATTGTCTCTGGATCTAGCAGCATCACCAACCATTGTTCCTCCTAACGCCATGGAGGCACTGGGTCACACTAAGCCATCTACATTCCCGAGAAGATCATCTGGGTCTGACCTTGCCATCCCGCCTCCTCCAAACCCCACAAAATGAACACTCTCTGTGAAACCTAATCACTTTCTTCATCCAGTCTTTATGCAGTCACACAATACGTATTGTGCCATGTGCCTTCCATGTGCTAACCTCCTGTGTGCCCACGAATGGAGGGCAGCAAATGTTTCCATAGAGGGCTGGATAGCAAATCATTTTGACTTTCTGAGACATATGCTTTCTGTTGCAGTTACTCAATTCTGTCACATTGTTAAAGCCACACACCAAACATGCAAACAAGCAAGTATGGCCATGTTCCAATATGATCCCATTTGGGAAAACCTGTGGTAGTTAATAAGCAATTATAGAAACCTTACAGAATATATGGATAATAATATAAAACTCAACCATAGGCCAGGTATGGTGGCACACACCTTTTATCTTGTCACTCAGGAGGCAGGGGCAGGTGGATCTCTATGAGTTTGAGGCCAGCCTCGTCTACAAAGTAAGTCCCAGGACAGCTAGGACTGTTATCTAGAGCAACCCAGTCTTTAAAAAAAGAAAAAGAAAAGAAACCTTACTCATAATCACATATACCAGCAGTGAGCACATAGAAATTGAAATTATGAACACAACAGCATTTATATCAGCATCTAAAAATGATATACCTGATACAAAAAAATCAAAATATACACACAAGGTTTGTATGAAGAAAACTATACAGCCTTGATGAAAGAGTTTAAAACTTAATTGATAAACTGAGAGACATTCCATGTTCATGGATAGGAAGTAAATGCTGTGAAGACATTGGCTAGTCCTCGCTTGACCTAAAGTCTCAGTGTAATCCCAGCTAAAATTACAGAAATAAAGGAGAAGAACACTAACCAAATACAAGACCGACAAGACAGGCAGTTTGAATAAAAATGGCCCCAATAGGCTCATGGAGAATTGCACTATTAGTAGGTGTGGCCTTATTGGAGGAAGTGTATCACTGGGGGTAGGCTTTGAGGTTTCAGAAGCTCTATCCAGGCCCAGTGTCTCTCTATCTTCCTGTGGCCTGTGGATCCACTTACAGAACTCTCAGCTCCTTCTCTAGCACTTGTCTGCCTGCACACTGCCCTGCTTCCTGCCATGATGATAACAGACTAAACCTCTGAACTTGTAAGCCAACCCCAATTAAATGTTTCCCTTTATGAGAGTTGCCACATGTCATGGTGTCTCTTCGCAGCCATGGAAACCCTAAGACAAAGGTCAACTGAGAAACTATGGTCCTTAAACAGAACAGAAATGGGGGTCAAACATATTTAAAAAGAAGCAGAGGAAGAAAGTCCAGCCCTTTCCAAAAATAGTATTAAAACAGACATCTGAGAGATGAGAGTTGGAAGTGGCAGAGGTGTGGAAGGGGAAGAAAATGGAGGAGCAAGATCCAGGTGAAGACACTATATCCTTGGCAAAACTCAAACAGGTCAGAGAACTAGCTAGAGAAGAGAATAAAGCTTCCTAGGAAGTAGCATGAGAACTGTGTGGGCATGGCTTCAATGATGACTGTTTAGATAAAGCACCAGAGCTGTATCCCAGGAAGAAAAGATCTGATAGACTGAACATCTCTGTAAAAAATGACTGCTAATAAAATGAAAAGATGAGCCACTGAATGCAAAAATTATTTACAAAAGTCATATATAACAAATGAGCATCACTTAAAATAGACCAAGAAGTCTTAAAACTCAACAGTAACAAATAACCTAGTTAAAATAAATAGACCAAGACTCTGAACAAATATCACAAGGGACATATTCATGTAGCTGACCAGATGAAAAGACATCAGATGCCCAGAAGCTGCTTGTTTATAGATTAAAACTCTAATGAGATAGTGTTGTACAGATACAAGAATGACCACAGTCCCAAACCATGATGTCATCACATTCTAGGGGGTGAAACAATTCTCATCAATGGCTGGTGAAAGTGCCCATGAAACCACTGTAGCAGACAGCTCAACAGTCCCTGACAGTGCTCAGCTGACCCTTGTGTACCTTGCAGCAGCTTCCATCCTTGGGATTTTCCACGAGGGCTGAAAGCTTCTGTCTACGGTAAAACTGCACATGGTGCTGAGAGCTTCATTTGTAATTCTCAGAACTTGGAAGCAATGGATACATCTTTCAGGGTGTATAAAGTGAAGAAGCGACATCCAGACAATGGAGTGTTATTACTAAAATGAAATCAGCCGTGAACCCAATAAAAGACCCAAAGAAGACCTAAGTACATACTAGTAAGTGGAGGGTGCCAATCTGAAAAGCCCACACTGTGTGATTCTAGCCCATAATGTTCTGAAAGTCGAAACCAAGGAGTAGTGAGATACTCAGTAGTTGTCAGATGTTAGGGTGTGTAGTGGGATGAACATACAGAATACAAAAATTATGAGGTGGATAAAGCTACTTGCCACGGCGCTGTGAAGAGACATACATCATCATTTACCCAAACTCACAAAACATGCTCCTAAGAAATTGTAAACTATGGGCCTTGGGTGAAACAAAAGGTCTGAGTCTGTGATCTGTCACTTAACAAATGTAGCACTCTGGTGGGGGGTGTTTCTGGGGGAGGTTTTGGGCATGCATAAGGGCATGCAGTATCTCTAAAAGTCTTAGCTTCTCAATTTTGCTATAAACTTGAAAGAGCTTTTAAACATAGTCTAAGTTGGGTATATATCTATATTCTATGTAGAATACCTACGTAGAAGGCTGAGGTGGGAGAACTCTGGAGTCTAGCCTGAGCTACATGGTAAGACCCTTGTTCACATAGATAGATGGGTGTATAGATAGATGCTAGATGGATACATACATACACACATATATACATACATGGATGGGTGGATAGAAAGATAGATAGATAGATAGATAGATAGATAGATAGATAGATAGTCAACAGTTTGTAGTTCCTAATTTTGAAGATGAGATACAAATGGAATTCATACTCTCCCAATGATGGTCAACACTCACACAGGGAGGAAGCTAACATGGAGAACAGAATCCAGGCCTGCCACTCACGCATTAGGTGGCCAAACTATATTCTGCTGTATCCTGCTGTAACAGCAAAAAGTGCAGGGAAAGGAAAGGAGTTGTGCCCCCAGAGCATTCTTCAGGTGGCATCTGGAAATATTTACCCCAATACAGGGAAGGTCTGCTTACATGTGCAGCAGGCACCTATAAAGCCAGGCAATAGGAACAAGACAGAAAAGACAGAAACCCCAGTCTTTCAGGGCACACACAGCCTAGGGGGATGAGAATCCCATTCTGATGACAGCACCCTCTCAGATGCCAACAGAAAGCACACAGGCAACATAACCATGTGGTACATGAAAAACTATCCAACACCAGCAGTCTTTCTGATAGAGTGCCAAATTATCCCTGTACTTTCTGATGCTATCTCTGGGGGTAAAGGACATGGGGCAAGCTGCTGTTGGCTTCACAAGGTGTCTATTGTACAATAACATCAAGGTCATGAGACTCTTCAATAAAAAAACACTTTTTCTGATATACAGCCAAATGCCCAGGATGTGTGAATCCATCAGCGCCCGTGTCATCTCCTGCCTGTGAAGTGTATGTTGGCATTTACAGCCCTGGCAAGCTCTGCTCACTGGAATAAATGGCTACTCTCCTGCTGCAGCTCTACATAGATAGGACTCATGCATATCACACTGAACTTGAAGCTTTCAACACCTTGCTGAGACTACAGATTCTGTTCTTCAAAATCCTGCCTCTTCTCTCAACCTCTTTGAAACAGTCAGAATTAATTTTAGAGAAACATTTAAAAGATAAAGAAGATCCATCCAGAAGACTTGCCAGTGCTCACGGCTTGGACTGATGAGGAAGGGCTGTGGAAGAGAATCCGGCACTGACTGATCACCTGCCATCTCACGTAGTACTTTACAATAATTGACATAATTTGGGTGGGCAAGAAAACAGGACAGCTACCGTAAAGCTTCTAGGACCCATCCCAAAGCCCATCCAGTTAGGATGTGACAAGCACAAGCATGGAATAATGCCCACACATCCTGGGAGACGTGTGTTGCAGACAGATGAGTAGCAATCCAAACACATGGTCCCAGAAAGCACAGAGCATCTCCCACTCTCCTCATAAGATCCACAGTCTCAAATGACCACAAGAAGGACCCAGGTTTTCTAGAACTTCAAGAATACTTTGTCTGGCTCCTGTGTGTCCTCCATAGACTTTTATTCACTGTCCTTTAATGGGCACCCTCTGCCTTTGTGAACTCCCAAAACTTACACCACTGTCTAAGACTGCCCTGGCTTCATCTGACACCACAGTGAATGACATAGTTTCCCAAGGTTTGGGGCACCATTGCTAAGAGAACTCCAAAACAAAGTGTGAATTATATAATCCCAACAGGCAAAAACTGGTCCAAGAGCTAGCAGTGATGGTAAAAGCCAGTGGCTTTTTTTTTTTTTTTTTTTTTCAGTTTCTGCACAGAGTTTATACAAAGCCCTGGTGGGTTCATCCATGCTTAGCAAAGCAACATGCCCACTTCTCGGGCTCAGAGCCACAAGGTTGCAAAAAGTAGAAAATAATGCCCAAATCCAGGTCTCTGAAATGTTGAAACCTCTAAGGAAAAGTATTTGAGTCAAGTCCCTTGTGGGTGGAAGGTAGAAGAAATGCCACATGTCAGGTGCCCCACAGTTTAGTTCAGGTGCCTTAATTGCCAAGGGTATATGAATTTTTGTGAACGTGTGCATGGGGATATGTCGGTCTCAGCAGATACCGATGCTAACACATCATGGGATGTGAGAGCTCTAGGAAGCCCCCTCGACACTGGGAACCCCTACAGTGCCTTTCCATATGACCCTAGTGTCCCACGTGCATGGTCCTCCCTGCTCATTGTGGAGGGAGAGTTTCCACGTCACCTAGCCATGGGCAGGTCTTACACTGTCCTTGGCTGTGTTCCCCAGCGAAGGGGACCCTTTCTCTTCTCCTCTCTGCATGCGATTAGGCAACCAGGAGGTACTTAGGGATTTTTCTATTTAATAAAGGGGATGTACTACAAGACATGTCAGCAGATAAAAGTCCCCTGTGGTTGAAAACAAGGTCAAGAAGAAGTCAGTATGAGGAAGTGATACTTGCCTGGAAAGCATATGTATCTAGAAGGAGATAAAAGACGTTTGTTCCTATGCCTCCGAACACGGTGACCCTTGGGACCAGAACGGCCTCCCAGTCTATCTCCTATATATTTTTAATGAAAAACTGCAAATTAGATTAGCTTAATTTGACCACATCTGCCTTTTTTAAACAAAGGAAATTACCATTTTAATAGGAAGACCAGCTATTTGTCTAAGAGAAAGAGGTCCTTGTGAGGTCTGCCATGCCTGCTCTACTTCCATTTTTAAAAAGGGAAAAGGGGGAAATTGGGGCAGAGGACAGGTGGTCGGGCTTGAAAAACACCCAGTGGCTGTCCTGGCAAGTCAGACAAAGGAACAGGGCGAGCTTCCAGGGTTACGCACAAGCATACATGTGGGAAATTCATACCGCAGCAGGGCTCCCCTCAGCATGCAAGCTGCTCAAACCCTGTACCCAGCGCCTACTGCGAGCTGGGCATGGTGTCAGGGTAGGATTCAGTAGAGCCCATGGCACTTTCCAGAGAAGCACAGGAGAGAAGCCAGATTTTTAATGCTCTGAATGCTAGCCAGGTAAGAGGGAGGATCTGGCAGGTTCAGGATACAGGACAAATTCTACAGGCTGAATGGATAGAGGTGAGGCTATTCAGGTAGATCAAGCTGGACAAGGCTGAAGAGGCAGAAGGCATTGGCCAGAATGGCAGCTGCCTTAAAGGAGAACAGTCTGTCTTGTGGGGGCTGTGCCTCTGACCTTTCTCCTGTCCCGACCTCCCTCCCAGCCACCTGTGGTCTTCTGCACAGGTGAAGTCCCTGAGCAATTCCTGCCACTGCCCATGCACAGGTCCTCCTCCGTTGTTGGTTCTGTATCCGCCACTTCTAGCCTCACAGAACCTGTTCCTTTAACCTGCCCTTAGTTTTCTAGAGTTCAGACATACCCACCATCTCCCCCCACACTCACCAATGCATGGAGGGTACACAGAGGACCTGTCTACCCACAGACCTCCTGGCCTTGGCTATCCAGCTCGGCTCCCTGAACCCAGGCTCTGGCCCAGCCCCCACCTCCCGTCTTCAAGTTGCTTCTGCAGCGTTTCCTCCATGGCATCATTGAAACATCCCTGTGAACTCTGGTCAGATAAACCCTCTAAGTCTCCCAGTTCTCTTTCTAATGGCTTCTCCCGCCCCTCACCCTTCATAATTCTATCTTTATCTTCTTTAGTGTGATAAATTCTATGTCCATCTTTCTTGTCAGTCAGTCCACAGACATCCAAGGGTCTGACACGCATCCCACTCCCCCTCAACATTGGCTACTTTACCTGCCCCCACAATGTGATGTTCCTAATCTCCCATGCCTGTAACAGCACCATTCCTGTGAAGAGTGGGCTCAGCTGTGTCTGTAACTCCTCCCTTTCTCTCTTGTCTCCTCCCATTAAGTTGTAATCAGATCTCAGAAAACTCCCTCAATGATGCCTTCTGCTGCTGGGGTGACTCCTTAAGTCACAGGCAAGCATCTCTGGAGACAGACTAGGTGGACTGAGAACTCTGCATGGCTCCTGGACTGGCTGTGTGCCCTCTGACAAGCTATACCTCAGTTTCCTGCTCTGAGAGAGAGAGAGAGAGAGAGAGAGAGAGAGAGAGAGAGAGAGAGAGAGAGAGAGAAATATGAGATGAGATTCTTCTGGGCATAAGACAGCATAAAGACATTAGTAGAGAGTCTGCACCAAGTTTTAACCCAATTGATAAAAGCCACACTAATAAATCTGACAGCCTTGGTCATCTTTCCTTTCCACTCCATAGCCAGTGTCACAGGTGATTATTCTAGTAGTGACTTGCTTCCCTTTCTGTATCCGTCTTTACCTAAGTGCATCCCAAATACTTCTAGGTTTGCATTTCCAGACCCGGCACTGTCACTTATATCTGACAAGATCAGTCTGACCCCTTTCTCTTTGAACACAATGGCCTCCACTCTCCAGTCTGTTCCTAGCAGTTGGGAAGTCCCAGGACAATCTCCAGGACATCACACCTTGGCCAACACACACCTGTTTCAAGTCTGCCAGCACAGACTAGAATGATGCTGTGGCACACCACCCACATCCTTTCCCTTCCTTATACATACATCTACTTAGATATGGCCATGTGACTTGCTACAGACATGAGGCCTGAGAAAGCACTGGGGTAGCTTGGTTTCTACTCTTGTGCCTTAGCCATCACCATGCGAACCTCTTCAAGTTAGCTATTGGCATCTTAGACCAAATGAGAGCCTGTGGGTACCAGATGCATCGGCCCCAGAGAGCTACAGACACAAGGACTCACTGTGTACCCATGGGGTTAAACAACACATAGCTAGCTGATAAACACGATAAGGACCATGGAGAAAACTCCATGTGACAATGACAGACTCTGACACAATGACACAGAACATGGTTCCAGTAGCACGTGTGACCTTCTGTAGATGGAATAGTTACACTTACAGATTATAATAATGTTCATCTAATGCCTGTTTCCTAGCCTTGAGGATAATGTATTTTAACAGCATGTGCTTCTATCACTGACTTCCATGACTAAGTCAAGGACAGGAACATTATACACTCTAGACAAATACTATGGGAATAAACAGGAGACATTTCTACAGGAGTGCATGCATCCAGAAATCTAGAAGTGTCACACAAATGATCCAAATGGCTATCTCTGGATGCTTAAACTACAGATGGCACGTGATATATTTCAGATCTGTCTTAATAACCAGCAGTTATTTCTATCACTAACATGGATCACTTGTGTAATAATGTAAAGACTTGACTATATGTGACAAGGTGGAGACCCTTGGTTTGGGCAGAAGTTCCCTCCATCAGTCAAACCCTGAGAAAGAGTTTCCTTCCCACCACAGTATGTGTGGTCCTTCATGCTTATGGTTTTATTTACTTTTAATCGGCAAAGACCTTACCTCTGCCCACAAAACCACCTCATTCTTAGAACAAAGTTTTTCCCTTTATCCTCTGTAGATACTGCACAAGGATAATCTTTATTTTTTATTAATAGATTAGCAAACCCAGTCCTTATAATCTGCTAAGGCAGAGAGTTCTAGAATCATTAACTTTATTATTCATTTACATTTACAGTAATTAAGGTTCAGCAAATTGTCTAAGACCCCAAAGGACAGAATTATAGCAACACGAAGTTAGAATCAAACTTCAAACCACACTTCACTCTCTGATTCTGAGACCACATCTGAGACCTAACCCTGACGCTGTTGAACAGCCTCCTGAGAAGACCCTCCAAGGGCTGGATATGTGTCTCATTCAGTTTTGCATTTTCAGTCAGAGGTGACTTATCTGCAGTGGTGATTGATGGACACCCACTCAACTCAACTAGCACACAGGCTCCCCAGGTCTGAGGTCAGCTGTCCTCATCCCTTCCGCTACAGAGGGGTGTTGTAAATCAAGCATGATATTGAAATGATCTCAAAGCAAGGTGAGGCTATAAGAGACAATAGAAGTCCTGAGGCCCGTAGGTGGGCTGGGAGGGCTGCTCCAAGCCTTTACTATACGGAAAATGCTCTTTGGATGTATACATGGTTTTTAGGGAGAAAGACAAGCTTTCGTCAGACACTTGAGCAGAGTGGCCCAGCAACAGTGAAGCCTAGCAACCCTGAGACTGAGCGAGATGAAATAACCCCTGTGTAATGGTGAATGATGGCAAACGGGTGGAGCTCAACCCAGGTCTCTTCGTTCCCGCACTGGAGTCTTCTCTTCCTTTGTCTGCCCCCATCCATCACGTTTATGTCCATGACGTGGTCCTAGAACACTACAGCTCTGCAGCTCAGAGGGGCGGGCAGACAGTTTTACTGCTCTGTCAGATCTGTTTTCTCTCGGACTACAGTGTTCCGCGGGGGTGAGATATTTCTGACGTGACCCGGATCCCTTCCTTTAACTCATCAGCTATCCACACAAATGTCAGGGATGCCAGCGTAATTTCCCTTAAAATGATGTATCAGCCACACGAACACCAGTCATCCCGTCTGATCTTCAGAATTAAAAGCACATTTCTCTTCCAGAGAGAGTGAAACCAGAGGCCTGACAACCAGGATGTGTTTTTCCTGGTCTGGCGTGAGGAGGTCTCCATCATCAAATGGAACCATTACACGGGAAGATGCCCATAGACTCACGAATCTTCCTCACATCTTATCAACACCAACCCTGGCGCTCAGACCTGGGACTCGTTCCCAAATAACTGTGTTTAATAACCAAAGCGGTCACTCATCTGCCTGCAGAGCACAGTAGCTGCCATGCTGTGCACAGGTCACAGGGTGATTGGGGGGGGGGCAGAAATGAGGTCCCCGCAATGCAGCTGGAAAGAAATATGTACATCAGTCCTTGTAGGGCCTGGATGTTGTATTTCTGGCAGTAAGAGGATAAAGCTGGAGTGAGTCCTGCTGTTCCCACTGAGTCTAGCTTGAGTATCCTCATGTCCCTGTGTGGATGCTGCTATCCTGGGAGGGAGTCTGCCTTGAATGTGCTATGTCCCTTCAGAAAGATACACAGAAAAGGCAACCAAGGTCTTTCACTTAATTTTCTCACTGAAGGATCCCAACTGCCTGGCACTACTAGGAAGTCTCAGAGTAAGTGGCATCCATCCGGTCGAAGCCCCGCATGTTTCCCTGGCATATGCAGGCAGCCATTGGAAGCAGATGTATTTTGATGATATTCATTCTTTTCTTTACCCACCCAAATTTGCATCTTCTTTCTTTTTAACCCATCAAGTACAGTTTGTGCTGATCACACATTTTTGAAGGTGTGGCCTTCCACTGGAACATGGTCAACCTGCTACTAGCCGCACCTTTGAAAGGAGGAAAAAAAAAAAAAAAAAAAAAAAACCAACTCTCCCTATCCCAGAAGTGATCAGTTGTGGATGACTCCTTGGCTAGAAGGGACTTCATGTTTACCCCATCTCTCCAGACACAGATTTGAAACAAAGCTTTTGAAAATTTGGGATGCAGATGCCATAGTGGCTCTGGGATTTCTCCCCAGGATTTCCCCTGGTCTGTCCTCAGCCTCCTGCAACTGTGAAGCAACCCCTCCACAGCCCACTTCTCCCAAATGCCTGGAGTACTTCTTCATGAGAAGTAACAAGGAAAACTCATCTGTAAACATGGAGGTATCTCAAGGGGACTTGGTTACCATGGTGTGTCTCAACAGTGGTTACCATAGTGTGTGTGTCTCAACAGGTGATACATATGCTACTGAGAGCTTCAGGAAGCGTGTATACATGCTTTATACACATAAATGCTTTATTTAAATAATACATGATAATGTGTGCTGTACTTGTGGGTTCATACATGTGAATGCTTAAGTTGGAAAGAGAGAGAACTGATTTTATTTTTAAAGCATCTTTTGTTGGGGATTGGTTCTGATGCTTTGTTTTATTTCAGCTCCCAAAGCCACACTTCCAAACCTGAGGGTCCCTGCCCCCAGCTGGCTTCAACTGATCATAAAGAATTGCCATACAGCCAATGGCTGGTCAGAAAGACAGAGGTAGGACTTTTAGATTGCTTGGGTGAGGGGCCCAGGAGAGAGAGGAGAGACAGAATCGCCATGACCATGATGGGGAAGCAGAAAGATGAAAGTTTAAGGCCCGCAAGCATATGAGAATGCGGGAAGGTAGCCCTAAAGGCCACTTTCCCAGTTGGGTCTGGAATAGCAGAGATGAAATATATATTTTAAAAGATACTAACTCAGGAATACTGGAGGGGGGGTATTTGTTAGCTGCAGGAAAAATCAGAAATGCCCAGTCATTGAGCTAGTTAAGACATATCAAAATTAGCTTGTGTGTGTGCGTGCATGTGAGTGTGCATGTGCGTGTGCATGTGTGCATGTGTGCATGTTTTGTTTGAGAATCCAGAGAGCTCTGGTGGATAGCCGGAAGAGCAACCCACCAGGAGTCAAAGTAATTTAACTAATTCACCACTACAATTTTTAGTAACTTCAAATGTATGATGATAGAGCAGAAGTCAGAACAGCGATGTCTGCAGGTCTGGGCACAGTAGCTTGGATGACTGACAAGCTCCAGATATATGCTCTGGGGCATAAAGCCTGTATGTGTGCTCTGGGGCAGGAGGCCTGTGTGTGAGCTCCTCTGATTCTCACAACAGCCTTGCACATTGCATCTGGCTCTCCTCATGTCACAGACAGTAAAAAAAAAAAAAAAAAAATACATGGAAGCATTATGCATTTTCCAAATCACAATAATTTTGAATCCTGTGTATGAACATACTAATCTGGCCTCGGATTGGCTAGACCAAGTCATTGCCTCCGCAGGGAGTTTCCAGTGGCTGTGCCCCCTTCCTTCTTCTGTTGTTAGACTGAGAAAGTACAACAGCCTCAAAACCCTTCCTGCAAAGTGCTTTGTGCTTCTAGTCTTTCAAAACACTCAATTCACCAATGTCATGTGAAAAAAAAAAAAAAAAAAAGAACAGACCCAAAACATTGAGCACATTGGACCAAGCCACCCAAGGAAATGAACAAAATAAATGTCAGAATGGAGATCTCCATAGTTTAGTTCCCAAAACTCCAAGCCAGGCTCTGTCATCGTCCAAGGTAAGGAGCCACTGCTTTTCCAAGAAGTCCTTTGGAAGTGGGAAATGCCTGAGCTTCTATAGATCAGCAGTGACATTATACCCAGGGAGGACTCCTACAAGAGCTGAAGGAGCCTCACCCAGCCCTGTCCCAGGTTAGGCCCAGCCTCCAACATGGAATATGTGCCAAGAGGAACGGTTCTGGCCTGCCTGTCGGGCTCTCCTGGGGATCTCTGTCTGTGTTACACCTGCAGCTATAGTCCTGCATTGCCGATGCCTACATCAAAGCTTGCCCAGCCCTGTCTTTGCAGCCGCACAGTTTATTCTCTATGACAGGACAGAGTTTCTGCCTATGCTGAACTCTACTCCTGTCATGGAGCTAGACCCGAAGGAGATACGCTTTGCTCTCTGTCTCTCTACTCCTCCCCTCTCCCTTGAGCATGTCAACATTGGGTCAGACTGTGGATCCAGCCTTTCTGTCCACTGTTAAGATTAGGTAGTTGAGCATGTGTCTCTGGAGAGAGATTCCCTAAGGTTCTAGCGTCTGACTTTGGGGCATATTAGCTACCCTCTCAGAGAGTCTGAGTTTTGTCTCCATTCAGTTGGAACAACACGAGTGCAACCCACCCCAGGCTCTGAGTGGCCTATTTAGTCAATTTACAGAAGGCTTTTCACCTGGTTTTCTTCATCTTATAAGACTCTGCTCATAGCTCTCTTGCTCCAGGGAGACTTCTTGGCTCTACACACTGTCCTGCCCATAGAGGCTAGCCTTCTCCCAGAAATCAGCCGATGCTCAATATTTATGTACCGAGTGAATATGGAATGATGATTTTTCCAAACAAGAAAGAATCCTGAGATCCTAAAATAAAACAGAAGACAAACTGGAGGAGCAGCTACAGGATCACCCTTCCATAGCCTGGAGAAATCACTAGGACAGTCTCCTCATCAGCTCGCATCATACAGTGGGCAGCCCAAAACATCAATGCCAAGACACATTCTGTTGGCTTCAAAGACTTCGAATGAGGCTGGCCAGCCACCTAGCCATTCTGCCTTCCTGAGCCTGATGCCAGTTCTGGGAATGTGCAAATCTTAGCAAGGCAGCCTCATTACCTGATGGGTTACAAGAAGACGGCACCGTGACAGTTAACTCATGTATTGGAAATAATTGGTGCCTGGAAATGAAGTGTTTGGTTCAGAATGAAGCTGCATGAGGTTCCCGTCACCCCAGGAGACAAGCCAGAGAAACCTGAATGTAATCCATTCCCCAGTCCCCCAGGAATAGGAGAACGTAATGTGATTGTGTCTGGCATTAAGCAATGTATCTGGCCTTGGATCATTAACTTATATGGCTCACAAATATACAGCAACAAATCTGAAATATTTGCTTAATTTATCTCCAGCCCTTCAAGCTGCATCTGATAGGGTGCCCAGAGCACATTCTTCTCTCAGGAAGACAGAAACAAATCTTTGGGAGACATACGATAGGATGCTAAACAAATACTCAACAAATTCAATTGATTTTCTAATTCGAAAGTGTGGCCCATTAACAGGGGGTTTATGGATAATATTTCCATGATCTCTCCTCTAGTCGAGCCATCAATAAAATTCTAATACTATAGCACTTGTTTACTTCTACAGATGAACAAGTAGCATAGAAATATTTCACGGAAGATTCTAAACGAACCAGCTGGCAATGACCTGCTGTCCACAGAGGAGGGAGAGACAGCAATCACAGAGGTACAGAATGCACCGAGCCATTGGGATTTCCCAAAAGGCTCTCAAGGCAAGCAACTAGGGAGAAGTAGAGACAGCGAGGATGTCTTTGCTCAGAGATGGAGAGCTCATCTGCATGCAAACGACACCACCCTGAAGTACACACAACGGAAGGGAAGCAGACAGTGCTTGTTGAGACAGTGCTACCCGAGGCAGACTCGCTTTGCATGCATATTTTTGTTAGCCCTCTCTGCTCCTGAAAGTCGTATCTTTCTGAATCACAGTAGCCCATACAAGGCACTGAAAGCAATGTGCAAACCGTTAGAATCAAGTCTTGCGTGAAGACATCAAGGGAAGACTGTGAAATGTAACCGTGAATAGTGAGTGCTACCGAGGACCAGCTATGGCACCCAGCAGGCTCTTTCAAACATGAAGCCATTTATCTAATGCTACCCCTAACCTAGTCTGAACTATGGAGAACCAGCTTCTACCACTGGGATAGTTTTCTCTTTGTTCTTTAATCACAGTGAGGTAGGAGGGACACACCAAACTGATATTTAAGAAATTCATCTTGATGGCCTCAGAGGCGAGGATATACTTGTGGGACCATAGCCACTCTCAAACATTACCTCCAAGTATTAGCGACAACACAAAAAGATCCGAGATCTTGATCTCACCATTAGAAATGACGCTCTCATCCACTCTCCATGGAAGCTAGACTCCTCACAGAACTCAACAGATGCTCATGGGCCAGCAACCAAATATGTGTGTTCTAAACGGTCTGCAGGGAGGAGGCCAAGTATGGTGCAGAGGTCACCACCCCAGAGATTGAGGGTGGCTTCCTCTGCTCAGAGGGAGAGCACTCCACAGCCACCTCTAGATTCATCCATGCAGCACCTACCAGGTATCTCTAAGGTCAAGCAGAGGCAGTAGACGAGTGTAGATCAGAACAAAGGAAAGGCTAGTCTCCCAACAGGAGCTGCAGAGCATCCTCTTCCTGAAGCCAACCTACAGCCCAGGCCCTTCCTGCTATGTCCACCAGGTAGGGCCTTGGGAGTGAGGAGAGGTGGTCCCATTGGTGAAACACTTCAGCTGAAGGAAAAGTGATGGTGGGCAGGAACCATCTATGTATATTTCATCATGCCAACAACAAACAAGAGGTGCTAGGGTGCAGGAAGGGCAGTAGAGAGAAAGCTAATAAAAGCTAGTGTTTAGCAAGAGACAGATGTCAACAAATCACCCTGTCTGGTCTTCCAAATGGTCCTTAAGAAAGCAGCATCCATGTTTCCTTCCTGAAGTCGGGAGATAGAAGTTCAGGAAGGTTATATGGGATCTCCGGGTTCACAGAGTTGGCATCAAGGAGAGTCTGTGGTAATGTGGCTATCAATGTGCAAACAGACTCCCTAACTATCACTCTCTTGCCTGCTGCCCCACCCCTCCAGGCTCAGAACTTCCTTTTTGCCTTGAAAAGCTAAAGGTGTTTCAATAGCTATCAAATTCAAATTCAAATATCAAATCTGAAGATTTGAGCCTCAGGTTTCTGAGGGAGGAAAGGGCATATTTATTAGTGTTATCTCAAAGACATTTCTGTCTGCTTCCAAAGGAGCCATGAGAAATCCCATCTGTTCATCAAGATTGCACCTTGAGGCCAGCAGCAGAAAGCCAGGGAAGGTGGGCTCCAAGCAGTAAGCCATGTGCTGGAGGAAACTGGCCCATTTATTTCCATTTCCAAGTCAGAGGGGTTTCCATTTGTTTCTGGAGAAGCCGTTAGGCTCCCTCAGGAAAGCTTTTTTGGAAAATGTCCAAAACCGTAGATACTCTAGTTCACGTGAGATTAATATGCTTTAGATACATTAGAACAAAACATACTTACATCTCCCCCCAAACAAATGTAAATCGTGCAAGGAAGCATTTCACAGCCTGAAGTCAGTCAGCATTTTTAAATGCCACTTTTTATTGACAGCCATCTGGACTGGGAACAAGGTGAGTGTATTATGCCACTTGGCCGGGGCTCTGCTCAGCCTGTGCTACTTCATACTCGACTGCAGTTTCTTCTCCATTAGTGAGAAGAAATGGAGGTGGGAGCTGCCCCACAGCACACAGCTCAGTGTCAACGCTGCCTCCCAAAGCAGCTGCCAGGACAGACCTCAGCCTGCACATCTTCCCCAGTCATGGCAAAGGCTGTCACATAAACACTCCAAACCATGTTATATTCTGTGGAATGGAGGTAGACATCCAACCCCCAAGGAGGAATTTTTACCAGAACCCTGCGAAGTAAAAGAGTGAGAACATTCTTAACTCTTCTCTTCCTGCTGTTCATGTAATTTACAACTATCTGACCTTGCACTGCTATAGGGTGCATATAAAATCTTCTACAGTAGTTTCTGTAAAACTCTAAATTCTGCTTGAAAGTTAATCTCTTTGAATCTGTCAAAAAAAAAAAAAAAAAAAAAAAAGCCCTACCTAAAAATCAGGGGGTAGGGGGAACAGAGAACATTTGCAAGACTATTGATTCTGATCCCAGAACTAGCTGGATACAGCTTATGCAGGTACGAGGCACAGATGACAGCTCTGGGACCCCTTTAAAATCTAGCTTGTGTGGCTATGGACCACATTAGAACTCCAGAACTCCTGACCAAGAGCATGGCAGGACTGTGTAAATGACCTTAGACATCATCTGGACACTTTATTTATCAGTATTTGTATATACATATATACTTATACATGTATACATATATAAACAATAATTAAATAATAAGATGTATTTTAAAAGTACGGGGGGTTGGGGAGGAAGGAGAAAAAGGGGAAAATTATGTAAATACAGTGCTCATATATAAAATTCTCAAAAAGGAATCCAGTTTTTTAAAATGTTCAACAGAGTAACTAGCATTTTACAATATGAAAATAAATATGACCTATAATTATGTTGAAGGACATTTTAACTCATTACAAACTTTGAAGTTTAAAATGAAATCAATAAAAATTATTTGACCCAGCATACTAACAAAAACCACAATAACGTTTTATAATTCAAAGTATTTCTGAGAACAAGAAAATGGATTGTCAGGAGCTAAGTTGGCAGAGCCAGGGGAACACTGTGTGTTATTTCTTTTTTTCTTTTTTTTATTATCAAATCATAATTTTTACTTTTTAACACAGGGGTTATAAACACGAAAATGCAGGATGTGGGGAAGAGGATGACAGAGGAGCATAGGTGTTCAGGGGGAGTACAGATATCTTTCAGAACAGGGTAGAGGCTGGATGAAGGTTCAGAGGTCAGGTCACTATGACTCTGCCTATGATTCACTTGACCTTATCTAATTTGGTACTATCCACCAAGGCTGCCTATTTACAAGGTCTATGACTACTCAGGCTGGTAGATTTCCACAAAAGCTGCCTGTTTACAATAGTTTATAGACATCTGTTTCAGTGTTTTTCCATAGAGACCCAAGACTTTGTGTTAGCAGGCATGTATGTCAGGCCTATTGCTGATTTTAGGCTTATGGCTGATTTTAGGCCTTCAGTGTATAAGCAGGGCTGCCCCTGACATCTCTTCCCTTCTCCAAGTATAGAAGGGCTGTGGTGATTTTAATCTTGCCAAGGCAGGGATAGAGGCCTGACCTCCAGTAATTAAAGGGGACCTTGTAATGGCTCCAGTCCTCCTGTCGTTGTCCAGTGAGGCATGAGGGCCATACCCGTCCCAATGTCTTTTTCCTGGAGAGGGGATACTTTTGACATCAACCCCTATGCAGTCAGACTTGTCCCTCAGGGAACCCAGAAACATATTTTTAACTTTTATTTATATTCCCTTGCAGTGCTTACCCTTGCAGCCTAAGCAAGAATTCAGATCGCCAGACAGAGGGGGTTCTGGGTGGCCCCTTTCTGCTTGGTCTAGGGGTGGAAGTCTCCTCTTTTAGGTTGGGTGGAGATGGGACTTGGGAACACCCTGGATAGAGTAACATCCTCATCTTGAGTCTCGTGGTCCTCCATAGCTAACTTATGATAATGTATCTGAATAGATTTTGCTATCAGATTATCTATCTGTTGTTTCACAAAGTTAGTCAGCCTATTTAAGGCCCAGGGACCAAAGGAAATAAGCAAAAATAACCCAATTAATTAATTAATTAATTCAGATCCTCTGAAAGTATAAGCCAGCCTGTGAGCCAACTCTTACCTCTTCTAGTTGTTTCTGTCAGCTATTTGGATGCAGGTTGGCAAAAGTAACTCCAACGCAGAGCTATACCCCTTCACTGATGCTTCCAGATGTCCTCAGGAATCTTCTTTTTTTTTTTTTTCATTTTATTTTATTTACATTTAAGATGCCATCCCCTTTCCCCATTTCCCCTCCCTAGAAAACCCCTGTCCCATGCCCCCCTTTACTTTTTACTTTTATACAATTTTTTTTAAAAATGTTAATCAAAGGATTTATAAGTTTGGTAAAGGAATCTTCAAGAACACTCCCACATTCACTTTGAATTTGGCTGCAAGTCAAGGGCTAGGGACCTTCAGATGATGGTCTTAATAATCAATAATTAAGAAAATAAAGACAATGCAATTCTTTCACAGATGCAGGGAGTCCTGGTCACCCACAGGGCTAGGACTTTTCCTTCGGAAACACCACCCAAGATGAGTTGCTACAAAGCAACAGATTTAAAGATTAAAAGTGACCCTGAACTGGAAAAAGCTAATGTCTACATTCATCACTGTTTAAGTCAAGAAGGTAAAGTCAACCTGAAATGATTTTGCAAGCATCTAAGGCAAGGAACAGGGAAGTCCCTTCATCAATTTACATAATTACTGACAACTCACATAATGAGCTCATCTTAGCCTCATAAATCAGCTAGACTGCCAGTTATTAAGTCACTGAGGGGAGCTTGAGGTGGGCCTCCTGTAAGAAGGGCCAGTGGCAGGAGTCAAACCTAGGAGCTGTGTTTCCTGTATTCTCTCCTCCAAGAAAGAATCCTCTGGGAGGAGCATGAGCCCAGAGCTAGCCACAGCCATAGTCTTCAGATCCCCTTGGCTGATGCCACTCTGATAGCAACTCTGAAGCCCACCATTCCAACACAGCTTCTGCTCAGACCCTGTGAAGATCTAAACTGCAGAGAACAAGGGTAAGAGAGGAGCTTGGTGGACCTCATCCTCAATGCAGTCAAATATTGAAAGCCCTAGCTGGAGAGGACATGTCTTTGTTGGTCATTAGAAAGAGGCAAGGAGTCCAGTGCTGGGCTGTGGCTCGTGTGTACAACCCATCACCTATGTAAGAACCCCAGAGACCTAAGCTTACAGTGAAATTCTGCAATACCCAAGTCCCCAGTGTGGTCCAGATGTTTAAGAGAAAACAGAAAAGTTGATGGCCAGTCATTTCCTGGTCCTATCACCCTCTAATCTGTTACCCCAGCGGAATGGCCACCACCCAGGTCTTGTCACAATCCAGATGGGAAGATGTCCTCAGTCCTGAGGAGACAAAATGAAAAGCCCCATGGTCTCTACTCATTCAAGGAGCCTAGACAAGGCAAGGCCAGGAATCCTGACAAAGGTAGCCTCACACCAGGACAGTTACACCTAGTGGCACATAAAAACAAAGTCATTCCTGGTGTTAATGTCTAAAAACCAAAATCAGTGAAGAAGAATACTAGTGCTGGGGCTGGCAGGACAAGGACTTTAGCAAGAACATCACCAAGGGTCAGTAGGAGCACACGCACACCTTTGACAGTGAAGAAGACAGGGCTGGGGTCAGAGCAGACACCACTACCCCAGAAGTTTGGCTTATCAGTGCCTAAAATGTTTAACAAGCAGGCTTCCTGAGGCTTGGGGGCAGAGGACCATCAACATCAGCATTTAGACTCAAAACTTCTGCCCTTGTACTTGGAAGGCTCCAGTGGAGCAACTCTTCAGAATTCCCAGCAGACTGATAAAAGGAGCACTCTGTGCTAGCTGGACACATTTGACCACTTCAGTCTCACACTGACCCTGGAAACAGGCTCAGTTAGTAGCTGAGAACACACATGTGGCTTTGTGGGCCAGTTCTTCTACCCTCTGGGTAAGTAGGCTTGGACAGATGTGAACCACGCCTTGGTATTCACATCTATATGTTGGAAGAAGTAACCACCATACAGGATAGCTAAGATCAAGTGTGTAATTAAACACATGATCAGCCTACTGTGTGGACACTCCCTCCCATTAGCTTCTGCTGTTACATCAGCTTTGTACTGAGGGCCCTGACACTTGTCGAAGAAAGAAACTTGCCTAAAGCCAAAAGGCTAGTAAGAGGCAGTGCTGGGTCTTGGACTGAGGTCTTACCCTCAGCAACAGTGTGACATTAACAGCATCCTGAAATGATGCTAAAATACGGTCGAGATAAATTTGGAGAGAATTAGCAGCTTAATTATACCAGTGGCATACACACTGAAGCAGGATATAATTTTATGGTCTGGAAAAACAGACATAAGCTCTTCAGCTCCATAGCTGTCACTTTTCCCCAGCTGCCATCCATGGAGAATGAGCAATTTTAGAGCAATTGATCTCTTCTCCTCTAGGGAAAGGGGACAATATTTCATTAAAAAAAAAAAAACTTTAAGCTACATTTCACAAGTGAACAGAAACTTGGGAAGACACAAGGCGGAGAGAGAGGGCAGCAGTGACGAGATTATGCCAGGAGGCAGGATGCTGTGAAAAGATCGCATTGCCCCAGGACTCAGGACTCGGGGACTCTTAGCAGGGTGTGCCTGGAATACAGGTGCCTTTCCACAGTGGCACACAAAGGGGTATCTACATTCTTCCTTACTCAAGGTTCCCATGGAAATATATACTCAAAGAAACATGAAACAATGTTTTTGTTTCTAATTTTATGTATTCTTTCACAATTTAACAGATAGATGCATGCATGGGTGGATGGATGGATGGATGCATGCATGCATGCATGGATGGATGGATGGATGCATAGATGGGTGGATGGACAGATGCATGAATGGGTGGATGGATAGATGCATGAATGGATGGATGGATGGATGCATGGATGGATGGATGCATGAATGGGTGGATGGATAGATGCATGAATGGATGGGTGGATGGATGGATGCATGGATGGATGCATGGATGCATGGATGGATGGATGCATGGGTGCATGGATAGATAGATGCATAGATGGATGGATGGATGGATGGATGGATGGATGGATGGATAGATACATGAATGAATGGATGGATGAATGGATGCATGGATGGATAGATGCATGGATGCATGAATGGATGCACAGATGGATGGATGGATGCATAGATAGATGGATGGATAGATGCATGGATGGATGCATGGATGGATGCATGGATGCATGCATGGATGCATAGATGGATGCATGGATGTTTGGACAGATGAACAGATGGGTGATGTGCTCTCTGGACATATTCTTTTCATTACCCTCTATTGTCTCTTTCCTTTTCCCACTGAATCCTTTCTCTTTACCAAGCCTTTCTCCTACTTCAATGTCTCCTTTTGTTTGCATGGCCCACAACATTAGATTAGGGTTGCCTGGCACGGGCATGGTAGAGAGCTATTGACTTGAGCAAGAACAGCATACCACACTACACAACTGAGAAACATGATTTTCTCCTTACCCATCCACCCTTAACTGCCAATAGCTCTTCAGCTGGGGATGAGGCTCCAGAAGCCCCTCCCCCATCCATTGTGGAATGCTGATTGGCTAAATCTTTACAAGTTGCATGCCGGCAACCATAGCTGCTGTTCATGAATGCAGTGGCCTTAACACAGGGACAGCTTTTCATGGGGGCTCCTTCTTATCCCCAGGCTCTTAGACTATTCTCCTTCCTCTTCCATGAGGGGCCCTGGAGGGAAATACAATTTTCTTTGGTCCATTCCCCAATAGAAAATACCAGTCATCCATGCTGGACTTCAAAGAAAACCTCCAAAACTTTGAGAAAAAAAAAAACTCAGTCTTCCCCAACACAAAAGTATGTCAGAAATCTTACTACTCTGTGAAAAATCACAAGCCATCAGTGCCCCTTCAGGATAGAGGTCATAAGAATGTAAGGACATCTTGAAACCACCACCAGGTCCCATCACCCCCAAGCCCATCAGTAGGGCCCCATGAGCAGGATGAAATCCAAAATCCTTCTACGAGGCCACAGGTCATGCAGGGTCTATGTCCACTTAGCCCCCTCTCTACCTTGTTGGGCTCCAGCCACAAGGACTTCCTCATAGCAGGATCTCCTAGGACAGGCTGAGCGTTGTACCGCCCAGGAGCCTTTGCAGGTACAGTTCATCCTTCTGGTCAGCTGTTTGACCATGGTGTGGTTTCTATCCTTCAGAGTGTTTTCCATATATAAAAACATTATTTGTTCTCAGGCTTGCTGGGCTGTTTAGAGTCTTTTGCTTCTATGATTTCTGCTCCTAAAACTGTGGGCCCGCCAAGACAAAGGCCCCAACTGTGCTCAGAAATCACTGTGAATCACAGCCTGCTTCTTTAGGGGGTAGGTTTTCCCCAGCTCCACCATAAATGGTGTCTCTACAGCCTGACTGTCAGATGCAAGGCTATAGTGATACGCATCTGGAGGGTGACAGCCACAAAGGGAGCTCTCTGGAATCAAAGTTAATCCTCAGCTGATGTATGTTGAAAACAAACCAGGCCTAGTTGCTGTGACCAGTACTACCTCATAAGCCCCAAATGCAAAACCAAACTCTTGACCTGGAAACACTGAGGGGGGATAGTACCTGTCTCCATCTGTAATCACAACTTGTCCTTAAAAAAAAGTCAGAGGAGAGGGAAAAGCCTTAAGTTCCTGGATATGGCCAATGTGAAAATAAACTAGTTACCAGCTTTGGTCTCTTCTTGGTTTATTTTGTATTCTCTGTAACTTGTAAGGTCCACTGTAGCTCAAATATTTCTGTTGTGTCTTGAGGAAGGACAGCTTGTCTGACCAAAATCAGATTTCCCTAGAAAGCCACAAGGAGATGACATCACAGCTATGCTACTTACTCGCAATGTAGCCTTGACCGTGCCTTGACCTTGTTTCTTAGACTCTTCTAACCCTTGGTTTCCTTGACTGAAGAAGACAGATGTGTAATTCCATCTCTCCATTGTGTGAGTGGGAAGATAGTTCTCAGCACCCATTACACCTGCTGCAGCGGCTTCTGTCTATCGGATCTGTCTTAGCTCCGTCTGCTCTCTGAGCCACACCTTAGAACACAGCCCTACAGATTCCGGAGAAAGGATTTCTGAGTCTGGGGTGGGAGGATCTAGGCCCTGAACTATCTCTAGCCTATCCTCAATCCTACAGGAGATGCCAGGCACAAGCCCTGTTTCTCCATCTGCAATGTGGCTAAGTCCTTTCTTTTAGAAATCAGGAGGAGGAGGTGGTGTTGGAAGCAGCAAAATGGCTTATCTAGATCCTATTTGTGACTTCCCTCACAACCCTAGGCAGTGAGGCTGAGAAAAGGAAAGCCGTAGTTTGGGGAAAGGTATGCAGAAGAAGAGGTTGCAGCAAGCATACTGGAATACTGCTCCCACCAGTCAGGGGTGAAGAGGGCTGGACCAAAGGAGATCTGGAGCAGACAATCTGCCTGCAGCTCACATCCAAATGGTCTCTAGTGAGCTGCCCGTGCCTTTTTCTCGTTCTATAAAATAGTGTGATTATACACACCTTACAGGCTTGTCCATACGTGTTGGGTGAAATTAGCATTGGCATCATTTATACAAACGATTAGCCTACAGCACTCAGCCCACAGTGAGTGCTGCGTGGGTTAGAGGCACAGAGTAACCAGACATTCACTGAGGACCAGCACCTGATTCCCACCTATTGCCTGGGAAGGCCAGTTTTGATTTGCTTTTTCCATTCCTTGTTCCTCTGAACAGTAAGGATAACTGTACAGAGACCCTGTTCATTCAGTCATGCTTAAGTGTTTGTTTTTTGTCTAAATGCTAAGCAAAGAAGACATCAACCCCTTGGGGAGTTTATGGTCCGGTGGAAACTCACTCGAGCCCAGCTTGGCATTCACCATGTTCAGCCGAGGGCTTAGGGCTGTCCCGAGAGGAAAGAGGCTCAGCATATCCTGGCAAGTACCTACAGTGTCACCAACACATCCCGGCAAGTACCCACAGTACCATGGTGTAGCAGGCACAGGCTGCCTCTGGCCCCGGAGCCCTGAAAGCTTCATTTCCTCTCTTGACTCCCCCACATCCCGAATCATCACAGACATTATTACCTCTTCTCGAGTCTTCCCGTTTTTCCACCCTCATTACCATGCTCCCGATACTCTGGCATTCACAGGCACTTAATCACGGCACTCTGCTGGTTTATTACAGAATCTTCCAGCTGATGTATTTCCCCTTATCTGGGAACTCCACCACAGCGAGTGCCAGTGTTTAAAATCTTTCCCAGGTATCATTTCACTTGTTGCCAACGGTAATTAATTTTAAGAACTGATCAAGATGTTAGAGGGGGACCAGCCTCTGGAAATTGATGGCTATGTTGGTATAATCTGACAACGGGGCTTTTTAAAGGATGTTCTGAGCAGCCGGGGAAGGGCTGCCTTGCGATAACCATCAAGGTGGCTGCAGGGATCATCAACACTGGTTTCTGTTGTTAGTTTCATCATTCCAATGGATAATTGGCCCAGAAGACATCTGTACATTTTAATGAAGTCAACAAGTATGAAATGGAGACCTCACTCGAATCTGGGAAGCTCTTCCAGGGCTCATCACAAAGAACAGGCAAGCAAGGTGGATGTGGGCCCCGGAGCTCACCCTTCCAAACGTCTGCTCCGTGAAGAGACAGATGTACCACACAGCTCTGTCGTGGCACCACCAGAGGTACAGGCAGAGACGTCCTATGTACAAAAAACTGGTTTGTTTGTTTTCTAGTTGGAGATCAGAAGGAAGAGGTAGGTGTACTGAAGTGAGAGAAAGTAGAGTGTCTAAGCTCAAGAAGTCAGAACACACACACACACACACACCCTGAAAACAATGGCATGCCTCAAGGAAGAGCAGATAAAGTTTGGGGACTGAAGAAAACAGTGCTTCCCAGCATCTCTCTGTTGATAAAATCCTGATCCAAATCACAAGCCCTTTGGTGCCGTTGGCAGCATGGGTCCCCACCAAATCCTCAACAGAGCGTCTTTAGGTGGAGTGCGTGAACACTGGGTCCTACTGAAGACAATGGAGAAGTCCCTGCCCTTGTCACCCAGGGCTATTCACAAACATTTGTGTCAGAACACAGTAGGAGAGGGTACTGTGTGAGCCACAAGACCAGTCAGGATACAGCAGAGGGCACTGTGTGAGCCACTAGGCCAATCAGAACATAGCATCGAGGGTGCTGTGTGAGCTACTAGACCAACCATTTAATTTGGATTAGGACCAAGGTGGTCCAGACCAAGAGAACCCAGAGCCAGGTTAGAGAGTGGCTGTGATGGGCAGAAAGGGATGCTGTCACAGAGAGGAGGGAAGGTCAAACACCTTTTAGAGAGCATAGAAAAGCTGTGAGGAGAAAGAGGAAGGTGCCCAAGACCAGACCCAGAGTATGAGTACTGCGCTGATGGCAACAGGAGCCCCAGAAGGTTGCAGAGACAGGAAATACATGGCTGGCACTTAAAGATTATTCTTATGAGTAACCAACATGGTATTCTAGAATGTACCCTGGACTCAAAGCTAAGAGAAGCAGGTCTTTCTCTACTATTTCATTTCCTAACTGCATGTGTTTAGATGGATCACTTCCGATGAAGAACACCTATTTTGTCGTATGTAATATTGGGCTAGCACAGTCCACGCACGGTTGATCTAAACCAGGTTATTGTCAGCATCCAATCCCGGAAATGGGAATGCCACAAAGTTCCACAAAAATAGATGAATGCAATTATGACAACTTGTGGCTCAGTCTGCACAGCCCTTATCTCATAAGCGTGAGAACTTGAGTTGAACCCTTAGAAGTCATGTTCAGACACCAGGTGTGGCAGTGAGCTTAAAATCCCAGTGCTAGAAAGGTGGAGACAGGCAGATCCCACATCAGCAAATCCCAGGGTAGTGGGACACCCTGTCTTTGTTAGGATTTAACTCCTGTGAACAGATACCATGACCAAGGCAAGTCTTATAAAGAAAACATTTAATTGGGGCTGGCTTAGAGGTTCAGAGGTTCAGTCCATTATCATCAAGGCAGGAGCATGGCAGCCTCCAGGCAGACATGGTGCAGGAGGAGCTGAGACTTCTACATCTTTATCTGAAGGCTGCTAGCAGAATACTGGTTTCCAGGAAGCTAGGATGAGGGTCTTAAAGCCCACGCCCACAGTGACACACCTACTCCAACAGGGCCACACCTTCTAATAGTGCCACTCCCTGGGCCTAGCATATACAAACCATCACACACCCTATCCTATAAGGTGAACAATACCTGAGGAGAAATAACACCCATGATTCTTTTCTGCCTTACACACACATACTAAAATCATGGGAACTCCCCATAACACCCAAATCACACTTTTCCCCATATATTTAACTTATTCCAGAAAAAAAAAAAAAAACATTCTATTTGGCTCTAAAGACAAGATTGAACATACTTCTCCCATTATCTTCTCCAGCCCTCACTTCCACAAGAAATAAAATACTTGAGTGGCTACCACAGCAGCCATGAAGAAAGACAGACAACAGACGAGCTCCTCGGCACTCTGTGCTGTGGAGCCTGAGATTCCTTCGGAGCCCCAAGATGAACAGTCTACCCCACTGTAAAGGGTTAAGGGGGGATCACACATGTGGTAAGGGTGGAACACGTGAGCCCAGTGGAACAGACCTCCTGTCCCTCCAAACCACTGTGCTCAGGAAATCCCACAACACAGGCAAGACATTCATGTTCAGAGCCTAGGTTTGTATCCCGAAGGTTTGTATCCTAAATCTTGGATTTAGACTCACACACCCTGCTTAGGGGCCAAGGAGCAATGATGTTGTCACCAAGTTTGTTAGGCAAGGGTCCCTTGAGATAAGCTGAGTGTGTGACACCTCTACAGGAGATTAAAAAGAAAACAAAACCTTAGCTAGACTTCTACTCTATAGCCCAGCCAATTATCAGAAAAGGATGAGCCTGGGACACCTTGCCTTCCATTAATCACTGAGAAAGCTCATCTGTAGACAAGCTCACTGGGAAAAGATTTTGAAGTATAAATTTATAGATGATCATAAGTTATAACTGGAAAAGAAAAGACAAAACATGCTTGTCCGAGTTATCATGACATAAATGAAATGAATACAAAGGGTAAACCGTGACTATAAGGGTCAGACAGGTGTGACCTCTATCCAGTTCCCTTCCTGCCATTGGCAGCAGCACCCGCACTCACAGAGGCATGCCTTGGTGACAGAGACCAGCAGGCCAGTGTCTCTGGGTGGTGGGAGACAGTGACCAAACATGTCTGTCCTTTGTCACTTAGCCACCTTTCCAAGCTTCCCCTTCTGCCAAGCCATCTGCAGGAAATGCCAACATGTGCTGCAGGGAGAACACGCATTTGCTAATTTATATGCTGGATAAATTCACTCATTCGGTAGAATAATAAAACTGTGACTGCTCGTCCCACCGCCCCCCTTCCCTCTGAGAGTACAGACATCTTTATTAATGATTTTAAAGCCCGAAGAAAAGGGAACGCTCGCTCTGTTTACATTTCCCTATATTAAGTGGAAGGCATTTGCTTGCTGATGGCAAAACACTGAAAACTTCCTTCTGGCTATGATTTATTACCAAAGAAATTGTAGCAAATTGGGATGTGACCATGTGTTCACCTATCAATTACATCACAGCAAAAAAACGGGGGGAGGGGGAATCACCAGAGATTTACATTTTCAGTGTTTCCTGCATGTTCAGTGTTCATGAGAAGTATTAAAAATACATTCCCCAAGACTTACTATTTCACCCATAATGCTCAGCTTCAAAATGCTGCATGTTCTGGTGTTAGGCTGTCAGCAATCCCCAGTACACCCTCACTTTCTTCACACTAACAAGAAATATCTTGTCTTTTTCTTATTGTGCTCTTGCCTAGCTTACCAGACTAAAAATCACAGATGACCTTGATTCTGAGCTTGAATCAACAAATGAGCGCTCACTCAGAACCAGGGAGGCCTTCGAGTTCTGCAGACTAGAGCAATTACAAGCAAATTGGAGCAGGAAGACAGAATATAGCACTGAGTCCTGCCAAAGGATATAAGCCACGGAGTACACAGGAAAAGAAGCTATTATTTGGGGATAAAAATGTAAACAGAGGTTTGCAAATACTTCTTGAACTAGGGAGGAAACAAAGAGGCCAGAAAAGGTTCTTGTTGGAGCAGTCATTCACTGCCTCTCACAAGCAGACATAATGGAATCAATTCTACCTCTAGTGCTCTGGGCTAACCTTTAAGTAGGATTGATGTGGGTGGAGAGTAAATCTAGATCAGGTACTTCAAGGCTGTCAAAGGCTTCAGCTAAGAGACATATATATGTGCAGGGCACATGTGGGTTCAAAATGAAATCCAGGACCTCTCTTCTCCCTGCACATAAACAGTAGTGGGAGCTGCTAGGATTCTAGCAATGTGTCAACAAACCATTATTCTTTGCATTTTGGGGTCCAAGTTATTACCCACAGCAGAAGCTTATCCATAATGGGCACTGAGAAAGAGCAGTGAGAAATCTCTAACCAGTTATTTGACCCGATTAATAAAAGTTAAAATGAAGGTCTTTGTGCTCTTAATTAGGAGTCCTGCAGTCAACCACGTAAAGCTTTCGGATGAGGAAAATCTCTTGCTGAACTACACTCTCTTAGACGACAACCTAACTCAGCGGCTCAAGAATCTATCAGCTAGTACTCTCACGTGAGCCTAAATACCCCCAAATCTCATGTGTTACCCTATTAATCAGAAACCTAAACATACAAAGACTTTAAACCCACATATCCAGGAATTGAACCTCAACTACAAGAAACATGAACAAAACCAAGCACATCACAATCAAACTGCTAAAATCAGTAGTAGAAAGGAAACTCTCAACAGCAGCTGTGGGGAAAGGAGACGTCTCTGAGGGAGAACTGAAAAGAGAAGGAACAAATCTCTTGGCAAAACAACACAAGTTGTTTTGCCAAGATAGACAAGCAACATCTTTAAGATACCAAAAATAAGGTGTCAACCTAACCTAAAATTCTATACCTAGCACAAATAGCTCTGGGAAATATAGTCTGTAGAAAGAACTTCTCAGGCTTACAAAAACATAAGAAAATAACGATATGCAAATATACATTAGAATAGTTAATGCTTCAGACAGAAGAAATGTTATCAGACAGAGACTTGCATCTATATAAGATGTAAATTTATATAAGATATGGGAAGCCTGTCGGCTACACAAGCTTACAAAAATCACCATCTGTTTTAGACAGTTGTAGATTGGTAGTAGGATGATAGGTAGGTAAGTAGAGGTAGTTAAATAAATAGATAATAGATAGATAGTAGATAGATAGATAGATAGATAGATAGATGATAGATAGATAGATAGAATAGGTAGACAGATTTCCTTATTGCTAATTGTATTGTCAAATTATGCTTATTGCTTTCTTTAATATTGCCAGAGTTAAAAAGCAGAAATAGCTGTTAGCTTTATCTAATCTCCTTAAAGATAACAAAATCTGAGAAAATGTTACTCTCCCTAAAGAGGTATAACCTTGGGAAAATAAAAGACACAATAGAGAAATCAAGAAGTAATTCAGTGTGGTGGTTTGAATGAGAAATGTCCCCCACAGACTCAGATGTTGGAACACATAGTCCCCAGTTGGTGATTCTGTTTGCAGAGGCTTCCATGTTGTCACTGAAGGCAGGCTCTGAGAGTTTAAAGACTCTACACCATTTCCTGGATGTCATCTCTGCTTTGTGCTTAGGTAAAGAACATGGGCTCTCAGCTTCCCACTTCAACCACCATGCCTGCCTGCTGTGATGGTGATAGTGGTGGATCCTCATCCACCTGGAACCACGCGCCCACAGAAACCTTTCCTTCTCAAAGTTGCCTTGGTTATGGTGTTTCATCACAACAACAGAAAACTAATAGACACAATGATTTTAAAAACTCAAAAGACTGGCAGAATTACTGCAATTTGAAAAGCACATGGCTGGGAGCATAGCTTAGGGGTAGAACACTTGCCTAATACATAAATAGCCTGAATTTTGTCTGCAGTGTTGGGGGGTGAGGGAAATGACCAAATTCTGCAGTGGGTTTATCAAGCCGAGTTTCAAGTGTTCTATTTGCACCAACAATGTGAGTACTTTTTTAAATGTTACCCACTTTCAGAGAGTTGTTAACAGTATCTCATAATAGTTGAAATTTGCATTTCCCTGAAGACTAACAATTTTGAATACCTTTTCATGTGCTGAGGAGTCACCTACCCATCTTCTTTTACAAAGTCTTTGTTCAAATATCTTATTCATTTTCCTATTAAATCATCATATTATAAATTATATTTCTTTTTATAATGTCTTTATTATATCTGTGCATATACATATACTCACACATATATATGTATATTAGAATATGTGAATATAGATGATATATATGTAATATGTATATGACAATATACATACATATATATGGAGATATACATATGGTTGCTATAGTACTGACTTTTGAAGAACAACCTTCCTCTGGTGAATTATCTTGACATCTTTGTTAAAAAAAAACTCAACTGTTCATAAATGTGTGTAACTGTTTAGAGACTCTCCTTTGTTCAATGGATCTACAAATGTGAACTTACAATTCCTATTTATTTGCCCAACAGAAATATTTTATACCCTATTTTTGATGGTCTCAAGCTAGGATCAACCCAAATGGCCATTAAAAGGTGAATAGAAAAATAGATCCTGTTGAAGGCACTCAAGTATATGTATGTGTATGTGTAATGTATATGTATATGCACATATATACTATATGTAAATATAAATGTATTTATATACATGTTTACATTATATTTATATGTACATATATGTGTATGTATATACATACACACACAGAATCACAGAAAAATCTAAAATATGATCACGATAAAAAAAAGAAGCCAGCCACTAAAGATCATACACATGTGCTCCTATTTATATGTATAACTTGCTCTGCCAAAAAGGTGATGAGCGGCGAGCCTCCTGAGGCTGAGGGACTGATTGCGGAGGGACACGAGGGAGCTTGATGGCGAGGAGACGTTCTCAGTCTTGATTATGGCGGGATTTACAAGCTGCATACATTTGCGGAAGCTCAAACCACACACTTTAAATAGGTGGGGTTTGGTGCATATAAATTATTTCTCAATGAAACTGTGTTGTTTCTTTTAATCTCCCCGTGTTTTTATTTTGGGCTTCGTATTCTAAGAAAAATCTACCAAAGGTTCTGTCCACATTGATAAGTATAAGAATACACACTTTGGATATAAAAATGTCACGCGGCCCCTTGTTCCTAATGACTATTTCTAAGATGTTTTCACAAAGCTAATATTTTAAACTAACACCTGGGACTGGATCTAATGGGATGGATGGGCCGCCTTGTGTGCACATTCATTACTAACATGCTTATTGATCTCTCCCGGCTGTTTGTTTTCTTGACTCCCGTCAGGTTTGTGGAGCTAGAAGCAGCGGAATGTGAGACCCGCTCCACCTGGCACATGCCCCTGCTCACTTGTGGATCACTTGAGTGTCTGTAGCCTTTCTTCCAAACGGCCGTGACCTGCGATGCTGCTGCCAAGTTCACCTTCAACAAAAGAATGTATGTGAGTAATTGTGACGTAGGTCCAGCAATGCTAGTGACAGAACAACGCACCCCGGGGGGAGAACGGAGGTTCATACTCCTAGCTGCATTTGAATCCGGGTTTGAGGGACACGGAAACATACCTAGAAACTCTAGCACAGCAAACCTCCACCTGTTCACCCGACAAGCACCCTGATTGTGTACCAAAGAGTAAAACCAATCCTAAAACACTGTCATGTCATTCTAGAGCACCAGTTTTAGAAAGTTTAAAGGGAACTGTAGGGGGGTGGTTCTGATGCTTTGATCAGGAATCTGCACATGAACCCTGAAGGTCCAGTTTCCCAATTGGTTCTTGATCAATCAATAAAGATGCTAGCAGCCAATAGCTGGTCAGAAGAGGTGGGACTTCCATGTTTCTGCAGGCAGTCTAGGAAATGTAGGAGGAGAAAGGGAATTCACCATGCTTCAGAAGGAGAGAGAGCCACCAGCCTTGTGAGATCTTAGGTATAGTGGCCACTGGCCATTTCCCGACTGGGCCTGAGGTAGCAGGCAGGAGATTAGAAATGTAACTAAGTTAAGTGCAGATTCAGAGGTGTTGAACAAGGGGTAAAGAGAAGGGCACGCTTGCGAAGAGCCCAGTCACTGAGCCATAAGGCAGGTTAAAAATGAGCATGTGTGCATGTGCATGTGCCTGTGCGTGTGTGTGTTTCAATCCACAGATCCAAAGGAACCTGGAAGGGGGCTGGTAGAGCAGTCAGCCCAGAGCTTAAAGAAGGGTAGTAGAAGCTACACACTACAGGGTAGAGATTGTGCACTTCTGTGTCACAGACTACAAAGCAAACCTCACAGAATACTTTGGACAGATCCTACCTCCAACAGATGTTTTACTTTTAACACCCCAAAATGCCCTCAAACTTTGGGATGAATGTTCCCTCACATATCATGAAGGGATCATTCCAAGGAGGGGGAAGGGGGGATGAGAGGAGGGAAAGGTGGAGAAGAGAGGGTGGAGTTGAACCAAGGTTAGACAAACCCCCCTTGACTGATAAGGCTAAACCCCACAAGGACATGTTCCTAGCCCTTCACCAGCACTGACCCAGCCTCCAAGCCTGTCTTAGCCATATCTGTACAATATCTCACAATTGGAAGCATAGCCACACCTTCTGCATCCATAGAACAGAGATATCAACAATCCCAGGGTTCTAGAGTCCATGCTGCCTGTAATGGTTATTCCTGGTTGTCAATTTTACTATATCTAGAATAAAATATAATTCATAATTGGAGGACTCACTTGTGATCCAGATCTTGAGGCATGGTGGCCATGAAAAGCTTAGGCCCAGGCAAGGTAGTACACGCCTTTAATCCCAGGAGACTGAGGCAAGGAGATCTCTGAGTTCAAGGTCAGCCTGAGACAAAGCAAGTCCCAGATCTAGGCGTGGTGGTACACATCTTTAATCTGGGCCACACCTTCTGCTGGAGACCTACATGAGGACCTTGGAAGAAGACTCACTCTTCTTCACCTGTTTGCACTTACTAACCAGCCTAGTGTTGAAACCTACCTCTACAGAAGACCAGCTGAAACAACTACTAGGTTCTCGGGCTTTCCATTCACAGCTGAGCATTCATTATTGGGGAGTTGGACTACAGACAGTGATTCATCACAATAAGTTCCCTCAATATAGAGAGACATTCCATACGTTCTGTGGCTCTAGAGAACCCCAACTAACACACCACCCAAACTTAACACTGTCACTAACGCTTGGTGTCTCTACTCCATATGGTTCTTCCATCTTTAAGCCTATCAACTTCCACCCATCCAGCAGTCAGATTGTTGACCGCTGATGCTCAAACATGGAGGAAAGCATCGACTCTGAACACTCAAAGCAGATGCACAGTTTCTCTGGAACTCCTGTATAGAAATATTATACATGTTGGCTGCTGACTGACATTGGCAAAATAAGTAAGGGTTCTTTGTGGCCGAGCTTCAAAAAGTAACCTGAAGCAAGCAAGCCATTCAGCTCTGCAGTGGGGATGGCTGAAGAACAAACTCCATCTTAACAAACCAATGGAGGGCCTATGTGAAATTCAGGGCGCCTCCTCTTCTTAAAACACAAAAGGAGAATCTAGGACCAAGAGCCAGAAGTCACCCAAGCAAGTGCCTTTGTGCTGGGCTCAGGGGTATGTCTATGAGAGGAGTTCAGAGTGAGAGCCAAGACACACAAACACTTCTAAATGACAAAGGTAGCCTGGTGAGCTACTCTCAGACATATTTCAAGACTATTTATATTAGAAGAATTTGGATTGTCTCCTCAAACAAAAATAGAGAACTGCTTACTGCACAGAGCCCAGGTTTATGTACGACCTCCTGCTTCCAGAAATTCCATCCTGTTATTTCTAGAAGTCCCTAGAAAGGAAATACATGAGCTAACAAAAAAAAAAAAAAAAAAATCTTCCAAATATGACTACCCCTGACCGCTGTATTCTACCCAAGCAACCGCAGGAGCATGCTGACGTCTCTGCCAAGGGTACAGTCTCCACAGAGCTCCCCAGAGGCATCCACAATATTGCTCTGTGCAGAAAAGAGTGAATCACTCATCAGACTCAGGTTCCCCTCCCACAGTGCACAAAGGCTGCTGAGAAGCAGCTACTGAGCCCAGGCTTCATTTCTAGCCCCCTTCACATCTAGGGGGCAAGGTGGGACTCATTCCCACTAGCAGGGTGGTTGAGAATAATGTGTGTCTCTTTGGGATCAAATGGGCAAGCATTTGCCGTCTCTTCCTGCTGTCTCTTCCTGCATCTGCCAATGACGAATGCTAGAGATGGTAGGTCCTAGTCCAACACCTCTTGATGCTATGACACTTGGGGCCCAAAGCAGTGTGGGCTCTACACACATATATCACCAGTGTCCCACAGAAGCAAGCTTGCCGAGGAGGGTGTGGCCCTGCTGCAACTATAAGAAGCCACAGATCCAGGAGACAGTCAGTGCTTCACCATGAAAATGTATTCAGAGCCTGGTGATCACAAAATGCCTCAGAATGATGCCTGCCACCAGAAAGGATCTCAGACCGGTGACCTGACTCCAACCTCTCCTGTCATAACCTAGAGACTACCCAGCCCACAGATAAGATAATAGCCAGGTCCCATGATTTCAGTTCTTGCTTTCCGAGAGACAGATCCACCTTACCTATAATACCTGCACAGCAGGGCCTAGACTTTCCATTACTGTCCATTTCCAAGCAAGAGATAAGCCAAGACATAATTTACTACAAGCCACATCGGGGACACCTGCTAAGGTGACATTATATGAGCCTAACATTATGTTGGTTAGCTCTCTCATTACTGAGGTAGAAGCAACTCAGGGACGAGGATATTTTGACTTACAGCTGGGGCGGCACAGCTTATCAGGCAAGCAAAGGCGTGGCTTCAGGAGAGGATGCTGATCACATTCCATCAGCAAGTCAGAAAGCAGACAGCTAGCAGGAAGTGGGGCCTGGTTGTTGGATGTGAAGCCCCACTTCCAGTGCTCTACTTCTTCCAGTGAGGTTCCATCTCCTGAGGCTTCTCAAACAGCACCAGAGGCAGGCTGAGCATTCAAACAGATGAACTTGTGGGGGACATTTCACAACTAAACAACAGTGTGAACATATCAACCTTCTGGGCTTAGTTAACAGACAGGTTGGTTTACATGAAGGAAAAGTCCAGTAGTCTTGGTGACAGAGAAGCAACTAAGGGTAGCTTGGGCTGCTTTGCACACTGAAGTGTCACCACCAGAGTCCTGTAAGGGACATGAACTGCAGGGAACCCAGCAAGAGGTCATCCAAGAAGAGGAGCCTGCAGAGGTGGCTTTTAGAGATTCAGTCCCACTGCCCTCTGGGGAAGTTGCTCCCCTGGTGCCTTCTGGATTTACTAATGGATTCCAGGATGCCACAGAATGTAAATTTCCTCTACTGACCACTCATGCATCCACACCTCCATCTTTCTGGAAAAATCTGAAGGCTCTGCTGGTGAATCACAGACAGAAATTCTGTGTTCTCCCTCAAATGAGTTTTACCAAGGACGTTCTCTGCCCAGTAACAACAGTGCGATGGTTTGAGTATGAAATGTGTTTATCATTGAATGGTAGTGTAAAGGTTGGTGTGTGGGACTTTAGCTGGAGGGAGTCAGTTACTAGGGCCGCACCTCGGAAGGCTAAACCTTCCATCCTCATCTTGATTCCTGATTCCCATCCTCCATGACATAACCAACCACCTGGTCCACATATTGTGCCATCAGTGTGTGATGGTGTGAGGCTTGAAGCCTGGAGCCCAGGAACCCTCTAAAATTTCAAACAAACACAAATGCATCTTTCCTCTGGTAAATACTTATTTTTCTCAGGTATTCCTCACAGCAACACAAAAATAACTAACAATGAAAATTGGTTACCTACCCCCTCCCCCCTGCCCGGGCCAAAATTTAAAAAAAAAAAAAAAAAAAAAAAAAAAAGGCTAAAAAGTTGCTTCTGTGACTACAGGACCATGTGGCTATTAAGCCTTTGAAACGGGTTTGTGGGAGGAATTTGAAAAGTATGGAGAGTGAAGAAACCCCCTGAGACGCTGCAATCAGAGCTTCATGGCGATCCTATCCTGGCGAACTCCCAAGAGATCAGAGTGCGGATAGATATCAGACTAGCTCCAGACAGACTGGAGAACGTGGCGGATGGGGGAAGGCACGACGACTAAGGGCCATTTGTGTGAAAGCATTTCCCTTCGTTCTGGCACTGCCCTGAGACTTTAAATGGAGCTGAATTTTAAAGTAATATGCTAATTAGTTTGGCAGAGGAAACTTCAAGACAGCATAGTGTTGGAAGTATGACATCGATGTCGCTGGCTGCTTTTAGCAGGTTTGTAGTAAAGATAAAGGAGCAAGGCTCTGAGATCTGAACGTGAACAATTTGTCCAAAAATGAAACCCTTTCAAGTTGCAGACAAAGAGTAGATGGTTGTTCCAATATTAGCACTGCTAAACTAAAGCCTTAGAGTATCTCGGAATTTGGCTGGCACACGCCTACCTCAGAATAAAGGTGGAAAGGTTTTTAACTCATCCAGAAGTCCTTGCTTTGAGAAGAGGGCTCCAGGATGCCACATACATCCACACAGGTGCCTGGGGATGTGAGCATTTGGCGGCTTCTGGGAGCCGGGAGCCATCCACGCTGCCGGTTTTGCTGACATGCAGAATGTCAGAGCCATGGCAGGAGACGGGGCAAGGCAATGTGTGATAGACTACGGATCTCTACTGGCTGCCTCTGGAAGGGCAGGGTATGGATCCATGAAAGCGAACCCTAAGATGCGCCTCCCACTGTATGATGCTCTGCCTCACCAAACCCACAGAGCCAAGTGACCATGGACTGAACTCCCTACAGCCAACCACAAAATAACTCCTCCCTGTCAGCTGCCAGAGCAATGCACCAGTAATTAACACAGACAGCGAGTCCATATGTTGGTACCCTAGTGCCAAACTCTGATTTTCTTGTTAATTCTTCACTGGCCTCTGGCACATCTAACCCCCAAGGACAGAAACCAAAGTGGTGTGTTACCTGTAAGGATTCCTCTACCTGATCCCCCTCACTAAGAGTCACCATGTCTTACCAACCTCTTCCCTCCAGAATCAATCCCATGCCCTTCTGCTTCTCGCCATCCTATCTCCAGCATCCACATCAGTCCTCACATGGGTCTTTGACACACCCTTCCACAGACAGCCTTCCCATGATGCCTCCTGGAGGGTCTTCCTAACTGAGTCAAATCCCTTCTCTACAGACTCTTATCTAATCCGTGGTCTCTGCCTTATGGTGGGTGGTCTTTAGTCTCAGGATCAATGCTTTTATATCATATATTATATATATAATATATAGTATATATTATTTATTATAGTATTAGAATATATAGTATGATAGCATTATTATATCAGGTTCCCCTTCCTTCTGCACCCCTCCGTGTGTCCCACGCTCCATGGTTTTTGCAGTGCTATAATGGCGTGGCCCTGACCTTTCTCCCAGCTCTGTTTTTCTTCCAGTTCACTTCCCCCAGATCCCTCTGTTTTATTCCTGAGGCACAGCAGGGCCCTGGCTTCCCTGAATCATTCTTTTCTCACTTCCTCTGTCCACTTCTCTGAGCCCCTCTTCTCCGTTCAATGCCTTGTGTGCCTGCTTCCAACCACACTGGACTAGCCAAGTCGTTAGGAAGGCAGGCGAGCATTTCATAGTGGGAAGTCACCATTCCCCCAGGCTGCCAGCATACAGTGTTTGATAAGGACGATGAACACATGATACACATGATACTGATCGTACCGCATAGAGCTGTGTTCAACATCCCGGCACAGAGCCGAGTGGCAGGTGATCTGTCTTATATGGATAGCATTGCTGGCTAACTGATTTCTGCCAGCAGTGTATTTTCTGGGATTAAAATTTGATTTAACTGTACCTTTAGAATTATTATTGAATATACCAAATGCTCCATTCACACGTGGGCAAGAAGATCATTGATCATTCCAGCCCACATCCCTATCAATCCACAGACAGCTTCTTTCTGCCTAATCTAAGGCAGGATATTCTAGAACAATCCCCCCACACACACACATTAGAATATTAAAATGATGCTCCAGCCAAATCTGTAATCACTTACCATCTTGTCTATAACATTTAAGATCTAGTGCTGGATTGTATGATTTTAGCAATGATCAAACAACGTGTGCCCAGGAGGCTTCCAATCAGACAAACCACATCTGTACAGCCTTTTATAAGCTACTGATTTTTTTAGACTCTTTTACCATATTTTCACTTTATCTTCATTATTACTGTTTATACCTCCTCAGGCCTAAGAAGGATGTTACATCAAATTGGTACCTGGTTAGAATTAAAGACCTTGCTATATCCCATTTTTGTTCAGAACTTAAATGAGAAGAACATACTATGGGTTCTTCTAGAAACACACAGCACACACCATGGCAGACTCCTGTGTGGACACCCCAAAGCCTTTAAAAGCCCCTTCTCCCTTGAGGCCTCTTGCTCCAGAACTTGAGAAGTCAGACACCAAACCAAGTCATAACAAGATCCACTCCAATCACTGGGACATCTGTAGGGATCTCTCTGAAAGATCCATGAGAGTCTTTACTTGGATTCTGAGGAAAGAAAACCCATGTGGCTTGACCCTTCTTCCTGTCTTTACCAGACACGTGATGTCTGGAGTTAGAACAGCAACCTTGAAGACAAGAAGCCACTGCAAAGACATAAGAAAAATTTCTCAGAATTGAGGATGCTAACCCTAATGTTACTGGGCCAGTGAGCTGCTGACAGTAGCTAACTACTTTTGGACACTTATTAAGTAAGAAAAGCCATCCCTGGCTCTTTAAACCACACATGAAGCGTCTTTGTCACCCAAAGTTAAACAGTGCTGGAATGACTATCCTACAGGATGATTAAGTGTGTGTGGCCTTTGAACCAGACACACCCAGGTTAGTGCCCTTGGTCATTAACTAGGTGTTTGGACCTGAATGAGACACCTGACTCCTTGGGGCCTCAGTTCTATCTCCCACAGGATGAAAATACAGATAAAGTCCAGGTTATAGACTGTGGCTGGGAAAAAGTGACATGAGTGGGCAAAGAGTGTTTGTGGCACCTGTTTGATGACTCCATGAACAAACTGTGTCCAGTAACCCCGTGGAGGAGGCTCAGCACCATGTACCATGAGGAACAAGATGCCAGTTCCCACCTATTGGGATGGCCATTAAAGAAGAAAAAGAAAATAAGAAAGTTTGCAAAGATCTGGAGAAATCAGAATCCTAATGTCCTACCAGAAGTGTAAGCAGGCGTTACAGAAAACAGTAAGAATGCATGTGCATCTGCATGTGTATGTATGTGCACACTGCTGTGTGTGCCCACATGCAGCCAAGAGTGTGTGTGTGTGTGTGTGTGTGTGTTTGCTGGATTGTAGAGTGATGCACTAGACTGGTCAGGTAACGTGGTATACAGCAGGCAAAGGATCTGCTTCCTAACCACAGAGCAAGAAGGACCACACAGGTTGCCCTCAACAGCAACTAGGACTCTTCTAAGCACCTCCAAGATTCTCAGTGTTACCTCCTCCAGCCTGAAGCAAATGGAGGTGATGAGCATGAAGGTCACCAGCCACCGGGACCTCTTCTAAGAATGCAGACAACCTCAGCAAATGCACAAACAGCTCAAAAGGCCTCGGGCTATTGATGAACACACTTGCACACATTCATGTATACATACACATATGCACACGTGCTCGCGCACACACACACATACACATGCATGCACACACACACATGCACATACACACAAGTCCCAACCACCCAGAAAGCCTTCATCACACATGCTCTAACATGTGTGTAATGGACATGAGCACTGGGCCCATGTTCAAAACACAACATCAACCCGAGCCTTGCAAGTGCACACTTGTGTCCTCAACAGAGAAGACAAGCAAATAGTGCAAATAATTGAGAAAAAATGTGCACAAAGAGACTGAACCCCTCCCCCATGGGAAAAATGTATTCAACTGAGACCAATTTTAAGGAATTATTTCAAAGTTCTAATTGCTCCAAGAGAGGAAACAATTCATGACAGAAATTGCAATTACCAAAGAAATGATCATTCTGCAACAACAATTTTAGTGACATTTATAACATACAAGTTATCATGAAGCTTAATTATTTAAATTTACTGGGGCTACAGATGTCACATTGAAATCTAATTAAATAGATCCAAAAGAAGTGACCAGCTGAAGAAATGGCGGTGTGGCTGGACCAGGCACTGCTTTTCAAAGCGGTTCGTGAATGGCCTCCAAATGGGCAGAGGGTGATGACTTAGCTTTCTTCCTCAACTGTCATTTGGGGGGGAAAAAAAAAAAAAACACCAGAGACATCCCAATATTGATCCTCAGCTCCTCACAATGGGGTTAACTTCAACTGCAAATCACATCTTCCATTGTAATGGTCTCCAAGCACTCGAGACAGATGTGTGCACTCCAAGACAGATGCGTGCTCTCCCACTGTTTGCCACCCAAATCTTCCACCCAGACACATTGGACTGGAGAACGGGAACAAATCCCAAGTGCTGAGAAAAAGGTAGCCCGTGTCACTTAAGATTGAACCGTTGGGGCTGCAGAGAGAGCTCAGTGGCAAAGAGCAGTGGCTTTTCTTCTTGACAACCCAGATTCCAGTTCCCAGCATCCCAGGTTCCAGTTCCCAGCATCCACATCATAGCCCTCCATAACTACAGCGCCCTCTTCTGTTTTTCAGTAGTACTGTATGCAACTGGTACCCAGACATATGAGCAGGCAAGATACTCATGCATAGAATAAATATTTCTATAATGTTAGCTGTTAAACATCAATAGCTGGGGAAAGCTGTGTAATTCCTGAAGTCACCATGAATTTTTTTTATTAAATATTAATAAAAACCCAGAAAACAAGATTCTGGTTATGAAAGGGAAGAAAATGCTCAAAGATGAAGAAAATACAGAAAAGAATAAAAGTATGAAGAAAGTAAAGATTACTTATTAACCTTAACAACAATGTGGAATCCCTCAAAATACACTATGACTTCTATCCTTCTAATGTATCTCTAAGAATAAATCATTTCATCACAATGTGGGCATATTATGTTTATAATTTTCTCTTATAATTTCATTAAAATTATATAGCATATATTAATCAACTGCAGTTAAAATACTTCCTTTAAACGACCCTCTATGCTTGCTATACTTGCACTATGTTCCCAGTTTTGAGCTTCCTCCAATAAACTGACTCCTGTCCCAGGGCAAACCCACCACTACCTCCAAGCAAACTGCTGACTGGGGTCCTCAGACAGATGTTCCTGCTACCATACTGATTCATTTGCTAAGTTTCTCAGAAATATCTTCCAAGCTGCTTGAACCCAAAGTCATAACAGGTTACACTTCTACCAACAGTATAATGAATAGCCAAACTGGGAGGCATCTTTTTTCTTTTTCTTTCTAACAGTATTATTAAATTTCCAGGGGCCAGAGAGACAGCTCGATTTTATATGACTACAGATTTTACATGCAACAAAAATAACTTTTGGGTTTACACAGACACAACTAAGATTTTTTTTCTGGTATATTTTATTAAAAAAGAGGCTCGACTATATTTTTCCAAGTGGGTAATTTAGAGTACATTTAGTGACTTACCCTTTCCCCTAGCGTATGCTAGGACTGCTATGGACCAATCTGTTCTGTGCATGGCTATATTCCTAAAATGAAAACCACATGGTCCCAATTAGCATCGTCTGAGGACATTTATATCTGGAAATGCAAATCTCCTCTCATTATACATCATTTTCAAAATTTTCTTGGCAATTTCAGCCAGTTTATTCTTCAAGTATTTGAGAACAACTTGACACATTCCAAAAAGAGGAAGAAGAGAGAACACCCTGGCTGGGATGTTGATTAGGCAGGGGCAAAATGATACATTTCCTTAGTGAGAACTGACATCCTCATCGCTCGCTGAGAACCCGGCGTGTGCATCTCCATTTACTCCCATCTTCTCTTCTGTCAGTCGGTAAATTCTTGTGATTTGCCTCATATGGATTCAGCCACATTCTTGCTATACTATTTCTGTCCGTTTCATATATATTTTACTCCCAAGGAAACTACCCCATGCACAGAAGGTCTAAGATGGTATATCCACATTTCAATGCTACAGCATCCAAGACAGCTTTACCCACCAGGGCCTGGGAGAAAGGGTTTCCCATCTCCTGAGTGAGTGATCACCTGGATGATGTACAGACCTCAAAGCCCTGTATCCAGGCAGATCAGAGTTTTCCAGACCATGCAGTGTCCGTGGCTGTTCTCTCATGCCCAGTGCTAACATGATGATATTAAAAAATAAAAATTGACATGCAAATAATGACATGACACCCTCTGATAGTTCTGACATCAGAGAACACTCTTCGCCCTTCCTAATCTTCTGCTCCAAGTGGGTGGGTGGCAGGGCGCAAGTAGGCTTAAGTCTTTTTAGAGAGCTTCAGATTTGAAGAGACTGACACTGGCTTTGGGGTTGAGCCAGATCTCTCCCTGTGAAAGTCACCTCTGAGTCCCTGCCAAATGCACAGGAGACTCAGAGTGCCAAAGGGGGAATTCGCAGCTAGAGTCTCCATATTGCTGCAACATCATCCATACACAACACAGTTCACACCTTTGAAGTGGACAGTTCACTGCCTCTTAGGGCAAAATTGTATAACAATTTGAGAATGTTTTTATATGTACAGATGAAATTTTATATTCACTACACACACACACACACACACACACATATACACATCTTAGGGTTTTACTGTTATGAACAGACACCATGACCAAAGCAACTCTTATAAAGGACAACATTTAACTGGAGCTGGCACACAGGTTCAATGTTCACTTGATTATCGTCAAGGTGGGAACATAGATGTGACTGGAGGAGCTGAAAGTTCTGCATCTTCATCCAAAGACAAACAGGAGAAGACTAGCTCCCAAGAGGTTAAAATGAGGGTCTCATCACCCACTCCCACAATTACACACTTCCTTCAACAAGGCCACACCTACTCCAACAAGCCACACCTCCTAATAGTGCCACTCTCTGGGCCAAGAATATTTAAACAACCACAATATACATATACACATACATATATACATATACGTTATACATATACTAGTTTAGGGGTGGTCTGTTCACATAATTTTATAAGAACTTTTTCATCCTGGCCACACAATGCTGTGTCTATTAAACAACAAGATCCCACTTACCCCTTCCATAGCCTGACAGCCACTGTTTTGCTGTCTCTGTGATTTTTTTCCACTATTCTAAGTACATTGTGTAAGTGAGACCATCTACCAGTTATCTGTGTGTCAGAGAGACTGCAAGCACCCGAGGTCCAGCCACACTTTCACACTTGTTGCTGTATCTCTCAGTTTAAGGGTGAAAACACTGCAAGCTTTTACCCAGAGAAGAAGAAAGAGGGACAGATAAAAAGGGAGGTGGGGGGAGACCTACAGTTAGAAACTCCTACAGTGGTCCAGGCAGGACAGTGACAGTGACACTCCCAGCAAAGACATGAAGAAACAGTTATGGATGCCTTCAAGAGATGTTTCACTGTAAGGAAAAATCATTAAAGAGAGAGTGGCAGGACCTGCTGATAGACTTGACCACAGAATAAGGAACAATACCTTGGCTGTCACAGACAGAGGACTACAAGAATAAGCAGGCAGATGAAGGAGAACTGTTAGCAGGAAGAAGGGTCCAGCACGGGGAAGACAGGGATAAGAGATCATAACGGAGAGTGGAGATGAGCCAACGACACAGAAAACACATGAAAATGTCAGAATCACTTTACACAGTGGATACACGCTAATGAAAGACCAAAGGGAAACCTCAGTAGGCCCCTGGCTGCCACACTCAAGTAATTCAAAGAATGAGAAGCCGGCCACATCAGCAAGAGCATTTGTGAGCACATCCTCTCTTGTGGATGTATGCACTAGCTTTGCACCCTTTGTCTTCATGAGAAAAACTTCATTCCAAAATCATATTTTCTGATGTTTACATGTGTGCACACACAAAGAGAAAAGCCACAAAGCTGACTGTGACTGGTGTCTGAATTCTCACCAATAGATCATAACAACAACAACAACAACAACAACAACAACAACAAAAAAGTAAGCTCTCCCAGACAAGGAGGCTGAAGGGGCAGATGGCTGTGCTACCCAGAATAGTTAGGAGGTAGACCAGATGGTCATCCAGTAACAGGTAAAATAGCTACTACTCAGGTCTCCTGAGTCAACATACCTGCAAATAGCCAGTGTAACACACAGAAAGCACAAAGGTAGGGCCCAGCACATACCTTAGGAGGTACCACACCTTCAACCCAGACTCCAAGGGTATTCTGTGAATGAGTCCAAGAAGACACACATGGAGAAAACAGCCAGGCCAACCATCAGTGAGGCTGGAAGTCCACCACCCAACCCACACACGGAAGCCTTTGGATGACTTCTAAGTCTGCATGACTTCAAAAAACGGGCTGAACATTACCAGGCACTGAAGCAAAGCTCTCCAAAGCAAAACAGTCTGACTCAAAGGAGGAAGGAAAGTAAGAAAGTTAGACAGAAATAGCAAAAGATACCAAAATCATGGAATAAGAATAGCATAATACAAGAAATATGGGATAAACACCCCCCTCCAAAAGCAGAATTAGAAAGTGAAAATTATATGTTTGCATTTGTTCACAGAAATAGAAGATTTCATGCAGTTTCCAGGAAATCCTCATGAAGAGTCAAGAAGGAAGCAAAGAGTAAAAAGACAGATAAGGAAAGAAAAAGGGGAGGAGGGATCTCGTCACACCCACGAAAGTTCTCCTGAGCAGGAGCAAGTATACACAGATGCAATGGAATGGAGGCCACTAAAGAGTAAAATCAAGACCTACAGGAAAGGTCACCTTGGCAGGAATAGTCACATGACAGGGGTGGTCACATGACTGGCTCTCATAAGGGAATTCTCTGATTCTGTTGTAAGCCCTGATTAACATTTTCTGTCACATTCTTTTAATGGAGTGCACATCAATCACACAGGACAGGTTTAGCCAGGACATACCCTCATGTGCATAAAGCTAATTCTGATCATATCCACCTAGATCATCCTCCCATGGTGCCTCCTCTCCTTTCTCTCCCACCTACACATACATGTAGGAGACAACATGCAGTAATGTCTGTTCAGGGCTGGCTTCCCCATGTTACACATTGATTCTCATCCACCTTTTCCTGTCAATGAGAGGATTTTGTTCTTATTTATGCTGAATAATACTCTATAGTGTATAGATGCCACATGTTCTCTTTCTGTTCATCTGCTCATAGGCACCTAGGCTCAGGCTCTAACCCCGCCATGATGAACAATGCTGCCATAAAATGGGCGTGCAGCAATCTCTGTTGGATGCTGACTTTGCCTGCTGCATGCAGAAGAGTAAGGCAATCTTCTTTAAGGACGTTTCAACTTGCCCGAGAATCTCCTAGCAGACAAAGCTGCACCTTTGCTCTGTGCAGTCATCCTAACAGAACTCAGAAGTGAATTCTCAGTCTAAACCACATTATAGGGAATTGTCGATACAAATGAAAAAGGTGTCGCTACCTGGCTCCCTGCAAGTTATATTTTATACCTAAGTTGGATTCAAGCTTTTAGTTTTACAGCTGTATTTTAAGCCTGTCTCATAGGAGGAGAGGAAGATAAATGTCTTAGGAAAATGATGTCTACTGACCCAGATCCTACTGAGTGAGCAAGAGAATCCCGATGCTATTCGGCCTCCGGAGACGTCATTTGTCTTGTGGCTATCAGAAGGGCACTAATGGGCTTTAATAACCTAGAGAGCAATGTCGTTTGCTCACATGACAATTGATCCTTACTCAAATATCTGAAAGTGTGTGACGTTTGTCACCACCATCAGTGTAAGACTGGATTGAAAGGATTCTCCACCAAGGACGTTTCAGTGTGTCTAAAAAGACCCCATCCTATGGCCAATGATGAGGCCATACTCTAGCCTGGTCTTCTCCTGGGCTCCCATATGTACATCACAGGATGCTCACGGAGGCATGAGAGAGGGCTGGGCAGCTCTGTCCTGTTCTTCTTGGGACCTGACTATAAACACTTGCCTTCTTCTCCCACTGTTTTCTCCATTTGCAGGGTGAAGGGAATGAAGGAGGTCCCTTCTAGCTCCCAGACCGCTGACTTTTATCAAATCACAACCCAAGATGTATATCACCAGATGAACGTCGAAAGAAAATGCAATACATTTACACAGGGGAATATTACTCCTACATTTAAAAAGTAATAATGAATCATGAGATTCACAGGTAAATGGATGGAGCTAGAAAAAAAATCATCCTGAGTGAGGTAACTCTCACCAAGAAGGATAAATATGATGTGTATTTGCTTACATGTGGATGTTAGCTGTTAAGTCAATAGTCACAAGCTACAATCCATACATAGAACCACAGAGGTTATGTAGAGTAAGGGACTATTTGCAGGAAGAATGGATCTCCCTAGGAAGGGGAAATAGAGTAGGTGGTCATTGATGAGGTGGGGGCTGGAATGAGAGGATCCAAAAGGGAGGGCAAGGGATGAAGGTGATGAGGGAGGGAGGATGGGGAGGGGGAAAGATGAAGGTGGGAGGCAGGGAGAGAGGGAGTATGGGGAGAGATGGCTAAAACTAAGGGCCATTTGGAAGGCCTTATGGAAACCTAATACAGTAGAAGCTTCCTAAAATATATATATCTATATAGGTGATCTAAATGAAATCCCCAAATAACAGGAAATACACCCCTACCTGGACCTCTCTGGTCACCAAATGAAGCTTCTAGTACTGGGAATTGATTACATCTAATTTGAGTTCTTGACTCAAAGGGTCCCACGGGAACTCCCAAACAACCAGCTGCTGCCAAGGCTATCTATGACCCTCTACAAACAGATGGTAAGGCCCTATTGCTGAAAACAACAACTACACACCTCACTGAACACTAAGATGTCAAGCTGGTGCCCACCTAGAACCATCACCCCTATAGGTGAGTATATGTGGCATTCTGTGTGTCACCAAAGGAGAAAGGTAAAAAACAGCTACAAACCATTAAATCTAAACTGGCAACATGCCCTCAAGACACATTGGGGCAATAATGGCACCAGGTGTGTAGATGTAACCAACATCTGATTTAAGGCCAACTCCACAAAATGGAACCCATACCCAACTCTTCTTGGTTGACCAAGAACCTAAGACTAGCTAATACAGGGACATAGAGTAATGCCAAAACCCACTGGTTTTTTTTTTTTTTTTTTTTTTTTTTTTAATATGCAGCAATAAATTGACTCTTGACGGCATTCTGCTATGCTCATAGATATGCCTTGCTTGGTCATCATCAGAGAAGCTTCCTCCTGTAGTAGAACAAATATAGAGACCCGTAGCCAGACAATATGCAGAGTGTGAGACTTTGGAACACTCAGCTCTGAATGGGATGTCTCTATCAAATCCGTCCCTTCGGGCGTCAAGTAACCCTGTGGAAGAGGAGGCAGAAAAAGTATAGGAACCAGAGGGGATGGAGGACAGCAAGGAATGAAGGTGTTTTAGACACAAGGCTGATGCACACGTATGAACTGTCAGAGACTGCAGCAGCCTGTACAGGTCCTGCACAGCTCCGTACCAGATGGGGTTCTAGATTTAAAATAAGTAGATACACTAAGTCCTCATCCCTAACCCAGAGCTGTGTCCAACTGACACAGTTGCCAGTTGCAAATAAAAAACTAGTTTTCTCCAAGGAAGTCTCACTGGGGAAAGAAACCACTCTAAAGGGTAGGCCCCATGCCAGCAGTAGACACAGACTAAACTCGGTGGTGTCTTTAGAGGTTCTTTGTCTACCAACTATGGTTTCCCTTTTGGGGTTTTTACAGAACTCCTGTGTTTGGAAACACGTGTATCTCTGTGTCTATATGTGTGCTTTTTCTTTGGCTCTTTTTCTTGTTTGCTGGTTTTGTTCGGTTCCAATTTGTTTATTTTTGTTTTATCTCATATTTTATTTTGCTATTATTCCTTAGACACCTGTTTGTTTTCAAAGGAAAGTCAGAAAGGATGCAGATCCAGGTAGGGAAAAGTGGGGAGGAACTGGGAGAAGTGGGGGAGGGGAAACATAATCAGAAGATATTGTATGAAAATTTTTTTCAATAAAAAACTCATACTACTTAGTAAGATAAATCAAATCAGTGGCTTTGGCCTCCTGCCAGGCACTGCTCACCAAGGGCCAGAGAATCAATGAGTGTTTGCAGACCTGCCCTGCCCAGTTTTGTAGGAACTGAGTCAGAAAAAGGCTAATGGCCCAGCTTTGTAATCATTTTAGAGCTCTGACCCCAGGTTCTGGTCACTTGGGGGCTGGCAGCTGTGTCTCCTGTTGTATAAAGGCCATCAGTTCACTACCTTCTAGGTGATTCTTTCGAAAATGAGCTCGAACTACCGAGCTTCCATAAGGACAAAGGAAAGCGGGAAGCCGGAAGCCTCAAACAAAGGGACCAACCACTCTGAATGTGCTACAACACGGCTTCTGAACAGACGCTCACATCTGCTCTCAGAGGCTGAGCACTTAGGTATCCACAGCTGGGCGGGTGCAGAGGCAGAAAGCATGCGCAGCCCACGAATGAAGAGCTCCGGGGCTGCCCCTCAAGGCCATGAGGTGTTTGACAGACAGCATCATGGTTTTTTGTATCTCCGCAACAGCCTCGGTTCACAAGCAAGAAGCAGAATGTACTGTGCTAAGCTGGAGCACTGGCTTACTGGGTGGGTGGCAGAGAGCACAGCGCTGAGCTGGAGCACTCCCTTACTGGGTAGCATGCTAGGAACAGACCCCAAGGCCTCACATCTCCAAGCAGGCTCCTTCCCACTCCTGCACATCCTAACTTGCTGCGGCTGGGGCTCCAGGCAGCTCCCAGGCCTCGGCTGCGCTAGCTGAAGCCCAAGCCTCTGTCTGCAGGAGTTCTTCCTATGCTTTTGGAAGCCTTCAAACAGTCACCCATTAGACCTATCTATTAAATGGCAATCACAGCTTAGGCGGGGAAAAAAAATCCCAGAGTGAGGCCAAAGAGATTAAGATGTTCTGGGAAGGTTGGAAAGGGCTGGGTTTAAGATTCTGTCTGTTGGCCGTGGGATCTTCGGACACAACTTTCCCAATTAGAAGGCAAGTCACAATGGTAAAAAGAATCCTAAGATCCACACATCTGTACCAAGATAGTACATGTAGAGTGCTCAGGTGTGTTACCTTGCATACAGTAGGTGTTCAAGTGTGTTGCTCTGCACACAATAGGTGCTCAATAAATGTTCATGCAGTATGTGCCCCAGCTCTTACACACTGAGGACCCTGACAAACTCCTCTGATACCACCAGCTTAGAGTCGACCCCTGGTGAGAAATGAGGAAGAAAAGAGAGCTTCTGCCAAGGAAAACAAAGCCAGAACTAATTGTAGCTAATCCTCTGTCTTATGCACAACAGAAAATAAGTTTGTTGGGTTATTTTCTGGCCACAATTCACAGTGCAATTAAACCACTGGCACTGACCCCCATGTTCCGTCTGATGCAGCTCTGAGTCCAACCACCATCACACGCTCAGCAGGCAAGCCTGGAAGGGGACAGGGGACGACGGGGGAGCCTGGGAGGGGGGGAGCCTGGGAGGAGACTGGGGTGCGGGGAGCCTGTGTGTAGTGCCTTCATTTAGAGCAGAATCTACAACTGTCAAGTCTCAAGGTTATGACGCTTCCCAAGTGGCTGAAGTCATCCCAAGAGGGACAGCCTTCAGGACTCCAGAGCCTCCCTCTATGCTGCAGCTACCCATGCCACAGAAAGGAGGAAAACAGACTGACCAGCTCAGTTGGCTCAGGAGCCTATCCCATCCCTGGCTCAGGAGACTGGGTACTGTTAACGTGGGGTAGAGGACCACTATGGGCACATTGACGTGATCCTGGGCAGTTTACACTCCTCCTTTTCCCTGGAGTATTCTGCTTTCCCTTGGCAAGAATCATCTCTAAATTCTCTGCCCCTTCTTCCAAACTGAGAACAGGTTTCACACATGTGGGGGTTTTGAGAATTGACTCCATCCAGTTAGAATGCTGTTCAGAAGATCTGGGAAGTTTCCATCTTTTCTTCAAGCCTGGGAATGGTCTACTTAAATTCAGTACATTGAAAATGTGCCTATCGTGTGCTAACTGAGCTAGAGGAAACAGTAGAGCTTCAGAACACCTCAAAGGCCCTGATGATATCTCACAAGGGCAGGTAGGGAAAACTATCACAGGTGTCAAAGGCAGATGCAAACGCTATTTCCCCAGAATGGTTTATTCAATGGTATTTTGTTTATGCTATAAAATAACTTTTCCATTTTCAAGGTGGGTTAAAACAACAAGATCCTTGGGAACATAAGAGTCCAAAAGCTGGATTTTTGTGCAAGCATCAGAATGGCATCTTCAGAGAGGACATCCACACGGGACTTCGGACACAGTGAAAGGCCACCGGCAGCTGACAGACAGCATGCAGCCTCTTCACGCTAATGACAGATTACATGTGGACATAAATGCCATACAGACCTATGGCAGTAAATGGAGATTAATGAACTCCAAGAAAGTATATCAGAGAATAAAAGGAAGTCAGCTCCAACTGGGATTCATGCCTAGTTTTGTCTCTACTGTTAGCCATGCTCCCAGTCAAGACTCTTAAGTTCTTTGCCCATTAAAAAGGGGAAATTGAAATAAAATCTCTCAAAAATCCCTTCCAACATGAAAATTCTATGTTCCTCATTAAATTATGTATATGCAGGGCCCGCAATCTCCCTCTGGACTTAAATATCACATCAGAAAGCAGTGCCAGGAATTTACTAGCAGTAAAAATTTAAATGACGCTTAAGAATGGTGATGCTTCATCTTTGGGGGAGATGGAAGGACCCACAGCCCTTTTTTTTCTCCTGCTATACCATGTGCAAATCCATTAACAACAGAGGCATTGCAATTAAACCAGACCTAATGATGCAACTAATCAATGCAGCTGCAGAAAATGACGCCACATTAGGGTCTCAAGAGAGCGGCTGGACCAGGAGGAAGCCTCCCTCAGCGTGGGCCAGAGTGAAGACAGTCTCTCTTTGGTCTCTGCAGGATCCCTCAGGCAAGAGATCCCAGGAACAAGTCTAAGCTGGAGTCTGAGAGACTCCCACAGGAGGGGAGTTTTCGTGAGGAGCAAGGCAAGAGAAAACTGGGAATACACCAACACCATGGGAGATGAAAGGAGGGGAACTGTCTGTGAATAGCATTCTTCATGGCTGTCATCCACGTCATCGTATATGATGGCACACAGGACCTTTGTTTTATATATATTAATCATTGTATGTATGTGACACATCTCTGCTCATAATCATAAGTGTGAGATGGAGACTTGAAAAGTGAATGCTTCTTAAGCCAGGGTTACAAACAGCAAAGATTTTCATAAGAATCGCCTGTTTCTATGCACCCAGCCAGAAGCAGGAACAACCCCAAGGGATTTGAGTTGATCTGTCTCTGTGGTGATCTGGATCCGTCCATTCATCCACAGGCTGGGTCTGCTTCTCGGTGACATTCACACTCACATGTCAAGCAGATGTTATGCGCTGGTATTCAGAAGCAAGCCCAGACTTACTGGTCTTGCACTGCAAGCCACATTTAACCTTATACTTCAGAGATACACGCTCTGAGGCTGGGGCCATCCCCCTTCTTACAAACATCCCTTGATTAGGAATCTGGCAGCTTCTTCTATGGTCTCCTGGGGCTAGGAGGGCTGAATGGAAAATCCTACTGTGAGAAGCACCCCAGGAGATTCTAATTGCTTATGGTCACCACCTGCCTTCCCATCTACCTGAGCTCTGGGGAACAGGCCTCAATAGATGCTGGTTTCATCAGGAATAGCCACTATACAGAATCTAAATAGAAAATGTATGTTAAAAGTTAACCATTTATATATTTATATATTGTGTATATATATTCATTCATATATATATATATATATATATATATATATATATATATATATATATATATAATTTTCTAGTGAGAGTGTCATGAACTTAATTTTTTAAATAGCAATTAATTTAAGGACACCTTTTCAATTTTTTTTTTTTTTTTTTTTTTTGGAGTTTGAACTCTTCATTTAGAACCAAATGATAGATTTGAGATTCTGAGGCTTTGCCACACTGTGCCGTTGCTTGCACTAGATGCTTGCACTAGATGCACTGCACAAGGGCGCCCAACACTTAGTTGGCAACTGTAGTTCTTTCTGTCCCTCCTAAGTTTTCTCCCTCAGGTCGGACAATATTCTATTCAAAATCCCTCCTGGAGAAGGTCAACAGAACAGAAGGGATCTAGTATAAGCTCTGGTAGCCCCAAAACAGGATAGTGTGAAAGGGGACAGCCACCATCCTGTACCTCCTCTTAGCTGTACCCTTCCAAAGGTCCTATGTCAAGACGCTGCTCGTAGACCCTGGGCAAGCAGCTGAGACAGGAAAGGCGTGGTTTTACTCCAGGACATGAACCAGAGGCCTGGTGTCTTCCCAGCCAGTCAGCCCCTAACAACCCTAAATGGAGAAGGATTTCAATGCATCTGGGAGTCCCCACCTTCTGCTGGGTAAGACAGGGACTGTCACCTCTAGACACTCTAAGGCCACAATGTCAGCAATGCATGCCGCCTGTACGAGGGTTATATCCAGAAAGTTCACAATGGATGGCCTCTTCACTGGTCCTGAGAACAAGGCCAGACTGTTTCTCAGTTTTAACTTCAGTTCTATACCAAATGTATGTGTGTAAGTCTAGTATGTATGTGTGTGTGTGTGAGTGTGTAGGTGGGCATGTGTATATATGTGTAGTGTGTATAGTATATATATGTGTAGTGTGTATACATGTGTAGTGTGTGCACACATGTGTGTGCATGTGCAGTGTATGTAGTATGTATGTATATGTAGTGTATGTGTGCATGTGAATGTATTTGAGTGTGTATGTGTATGGAGTGTTTAGCATGTATGTGTAGTGCATGTGTGTATGTATGTGTAGTGCATGTGTGCCCATGTGTGTGCATGTGTAAATGCATGCATGAGTATGTGTGTTTTTATATCTGTCTGCATGTGTGTGTATGTGTAGTGTGTGTGTGTGTGTTTATTGCCAACCAAAGGAAGCAGCACCTTAGAGAGACTTTTCAGCTGCTGGCCATGAGGAACAGTCACTAAGCTGTCTCAGCCCTGTGGGAAAATTGTAAAATGAAGTAGGGTTTCATCCAATAATTCAATATCCTAGAATTCTCAAAAATTCTCTGGGAGAGCTGACAGGATAGCTCAGCCAGTAAAGGTGATCATCCCAAGCCTGACGATTCTGAGTTCAGGCCCTGGGACCTCGTGGTACAGGGAGAGAGCCGAGTCCTACAAGTTGCCCTGCAAACTATACCTTTTTCTCTCAGTAAAAAATGGCTCCTCCTCATGGAGTGAGATTTGGAGCAGAGAACAGGCATGAAGACTGAGTCTCTTTCTTGGCTTTATAGTTCCCGTTCCAATGTCAAGAGAGGGTTGGCGAGGTCAGAGGACCTCTGTGGTCCCCATATGTGCTTTGAAACTGATCATGGGAGCCAATGAGCCAATCACCAACAGCTGGGACAGAATAGGCTTCCCTTCATAGGGGAGGCCACTTGGGGGGGGGGGTGGTTCGCTCCTTTCAGCTTTGTTCTGAAGTTGTCCTGCACTGATACCTGAAAACTCCAAGGCACAAGGAAGATACTCAGGGAAGCTGTGGCAGGCATGTACATTTCAGGACATCCTGACTAGCCAGGGCTAACTGTATAATTGGTGCAATTACAGGGGCCTGTTATGGTTTGGATATAAAATGCCACCAACAGCCCTTGGCTCACATGTTGACCCTTCTTGTCACTAGCTGGTAGCGCTATCCTGAGAGGTGATCACAGTTTTAAGATGTAGGGCAAAGTAGATCAGCAGGGGCATCCAAGTTACACTGGTCCCTATTTCTTCCACCATGATGAACAAGCCTTTGACGCCAGGTTAGGGGAAGATATCTTTCCCCTTCAGTTGCTTTGCATATCAGGTGTTTTGTCACGATAATGAAATAGTCTAACAATACACACACACACACACACACACACACACACACACACACACACACACAAAATGATTACTAAGCAGTTAGGGAAATAGCTCAGTGGTTTAAGAGCACTGGCTGCTCTTGCAAAGGACCAGGGTTTAGTGCCCAGCACCCACATGGCGTTTCGCAACCATTCGCAAACTACATATCTGGTCCACCATATCTGACACCCACCTTCTGGTCTCTGTGAGCAATCAGGCATGCGTGTGGTACACATATACACATGCAGGCAAATGCTCATTCACATAAAATAAAATTAATCTTTAAAAAAAAAAGATATCTTTAAGAAAGTAAGTACCACACAGAAATGCAGAGGCTTTGGATAGGATGAGGACTGTTCTGGGAATATAAGTCTGTTCATGTTACACTATGACAAAGAACTTACCTGAATTTTCTCCATGTTCCGAGACTTTATGAAAGAACAGATTTAAAGATGATGGAGTGATGAAGCTGTTACACAAGTTTCAAGGGAGCCTAGCATTTTGCTGTGTCGTGGCATTTATACTGTGTCATGGTGATTGCTGGCCTCTCAAAGCCAATGTGATATCAGAACTTTGGGGGGGGGGAGGCAGAGAGGTTTGCAAAGTGTGCTGTCCAGTTAGAAGGGTCAAGCTGGCCAAGCATGGAATAGTTATTTAAAAGATTAGAACCTTTAAAAAGTAACCAAGTACTTGGAGTGCACAGAAATTGGCCAGACCTTAGTCATCAAAGGCCTGGGGTATTTGAAAGACTTCCCCTTGAAAATAGAGGGACATCTAGAACCTGGGTTTTTCACATATGGCTTTCATTATATTTAAGTGTGCTCCGACTATCCATAACTTCTCTATGACTTTGATCAAAGGGATGTTGGATTTTGCCAAAGGCTTTCTGACAAATCACCTATTGAGATTATCATCTGATTTCTGATGTTTAATCTACCTATATTATAAATTATATTTATTATGTGTATTGAACATTGACAGAATAAAGCCACCTTGGTCATGATGAATCTTTTTGATGTGATATTTAGTTAGGTTTACAAGTATTTCATTGAGAATTTTCACATCTATGTTCATCAGAACAATTTTACTTTTTTGAGGTGCCTTTTCTGGGTATTGGGGGTAATACTTGCTTACTAGAAAGCATTTGGAGACCCTCCTTATTTTCTAGTTTATGGACTGGGAATGTGAGCTCTTCTTTGAAGTTCTGGTAGAATTCTTCCATGAATTCATCCAGTCCTGGGCTTTTTAAATTGGGAATTTTTTTTTAATGTTTCAATCTCAATGCTGGTTATATATGTTTATAAATTATTTGTTTCCTGTTGGTCTAATTTCAATATGTCATATGCATCTAGAAACTTGCTGTTTCTTTTACATTCATTTTCTAATTTAATAAAATACATGTTTTTAAGGAAAGTCCTTATGATTTTTTGAATTTCATTAGTATCTATTGTAATGTCTCTCTTTTCATATCCAATGTTACTAATTTGGGTCTTCTCATCCTTCTTTTTGTTAATTTGGCTAAGGGTTTGTCGATTTTGTTTGTTTTTTCAAAGAACTAATTTTTTTTTTCCGAGACAGGGTTTCTCTGTGTAGCCCTGGCTGTCCTGGCACTCACTCTGTAGACCAGGCTGGCCTTGAACTCAGAAATCTGCCTGCTTCTGCCTCCCAAGTGCTGGGATTAAAGGCATGTGGCACCAGTACCCAGCCAAAGAACTAATTCTTCATTTCACTAATTCCTTGTATTTTTTTTTTCGTTTTGTTTTACAAAGTTATGCCCTGATTTTGATTACTTAGCATATACTCTGTGGGTTGGCTTCCTCTTGTCTCTTAGACCTTGAAGTGCATCTTTAATTTATTTATTTGAGGTCTCCCAATTTTTTTTAGATAGGCACCTAGCATTATAAAGTTTCTTCTTGGGTCTATCTTCATTATTTGATTTTGATATATTGTGTGCTCATTTTCATTCAGTTCTTGAATTTTTAAAGAATTTCCTTCTTAAGTTCTTCAGTGAACCGTACACCATTCAATAGTATGTTGCTAATCTCCATGAGACTGTGTACTTTCCATAATGATATCTGGCTTTATTCCATTGTGGTCTGATAGACTGCAGCATGTTATTTCAAACTCTCTATATCTGTTGAGAGTTGCTTTGTATCCCAATATGTGATGAGTTTTGGAGAAAGTTCCATGGGCTACTGAGAAGAATGTGTCTTTTTTTTTTGGTGTCTGAAAGGAGTAGTCTATAGATGTAATATGTTTTTGTTCCTGTCTGTGTGAATTGTCTATGGTGTAAGTGAGGGACTGAGGTCACCCAGTGTCACTGGGTTAGAGACAATCCATGGCCACAGGTCTAACAGTATTTCTTCCATTGAGTTGGATGCACTTGTGTTGGTACATATTTTGAGATTATAATGTCATCTTGGTGTAGTTGACCTTTGCTGAGTATAAAGTGATCTCTTCTGTTTTTGGTTAGAATTCTATTTTATCAGATACTAGAATGGCTACAATTGCTTGTTTTTTAGATCCACTTTGGGGAATGCCTTTTTCCATCCTTTGACCCTACGATGATGTCTGTCTTGGGTGGTAAAAAAGATGGGTCCTGTTTTCTACTCTAATCTACTAGTCTGTGCCTTTTTTGTTTGGTATTTGGGCTCTGGAACCAGGGTAGGACCAGGCCTGACCCAGGGAAAGTCTAAAGGCACACACAGAACTCCACAAGCCTTCCCACAGGTTTCAGACATTGGCAGGAGGCCTGCACTAAGCAGGGTAGTGCACACAGGTGCACATAATTCTACAACATATAGTCAAAGGAAGCTGTGGGCCCAAGATGGAGACTGGATCTGACCCAGATTAAGGTCCACAGGCACACAGGGAGTCCACACCTCCCCACACTAGCTTCAAACCCAGGCAGGCTGCCCATATTGACCCAAGGACAGAATGTGACCCTCAGAAAAATATGAGGGGTACACCATTGGTCAGTCTCCAAATATCAATTCCATGGAGGGAAACAATACCTCAAGTTCACCTGAAGTAGTTCTTAGGACATTGGAAATAAATCTATTGAAAGAAGATAGGAAATATAATTTTTTAAAGAAAAATTAAAAAGAAAACCAGGTCCTTAATCTTATGCTGGACCCCAGCAATAACTCAGATACTCCTTTGTTTCACATTTAATATCTACCTTTTCTCCAATCTTCTTTCCCTCTCTTCCTGATAATAGCACCACTATCTCCCTGGGTTTAAAAGCATAGATCCTCACGCCATTAGTGCTTGGTATCTGAAAGCTCCTCGGCACTATCGGTCCTCTTTGTATCTGGCAGCTATGTCTTCCTATCTATCCCCATTATGCTGTGTAAGCTCCCACTTTTCCTCCTTGCTAACTCTGTCTACACCAGTCTTTCCTTCTCACAACACCTCTGTTGTCCATCAATCTTGCTCAACCATGCCAGAGTAATTTTGCCAAGCCAAAGTGATGAGAGGACTCTTCCTCCTCTTCCTCTCAAAGCTCCCCAGTCCCCGTGCAGCACTCCACTGTTCTGAAGCCATCGATTCCTGACCCTGCCAGCCTCGGTGCCAGCCTCGGGAGACAGCACGTTGCCTAGACTTCTCGAGAGCTGACTGTTCTCCTTGATCCTTGGTCTAAGACACAAGAGCATCCTCCAATTTACACAGACACATTCTGATTCATACAGCATCCTTGTTAAAGGCTACATGTTCCCCGAGGTCAGAAACCCATGGTCAGCCACTCCATCTCTGCTTACCAGAGGCATTCCTGCACACTGTAAAGTTTTAGAAGGAAGTTGTCACAGAAAGGTTCAGTGCTGCCCCAAGCTCACATCTCAGTCTCACCAGGGGGAACTCACTGCTCACAGTGCTTTCCACTATGTGTTCAGTTTTGTAGGGCACCTGTCATCTCCTGTGCTGTCCCATTATGTTTTGAGACAATAGTGTAAGCAGGAGAATTACACTAAGCATAAACAGACTCCTGTAATCTACCCCAGATAGCATGGAAGAGTTACACTAATCCTGCTAACGTGCACCCTTTTTAACGCCCACATAAACCCACTTTTCATTTGAATATTTAACAAATTTCATCTTAGTAAACATCTTCTCCCCTTGATCTATACAAAAATAATAAGGGATTTAGCTCATCTACCGTCTTTAGTCCCACACAGACATTTTATGCCTCCTTTTGAAGCCTTAATCCTGCCGAGGCACATTAATTCTGATACGGATTGTACCGCTGCTGGCAGACTCCCCTGATCTGTTCCAGTTGCTCACGTTGGTTACCTTCAGCGAGCACTTCTAGCTAAGTATGCCTGGATTTTTCTGGTTCTAGAGATTAGCACAACTTTACTGTGTTTTATACCAGCAACCATATAGACTGTTTTGTAAGGTGTGTTTTCTTTTATTTACTTTTAGCAAATGTTCATGGGTGCTTTACCTACATGTATGTATGCATACCACATGTGTGTCTGGTGCTCATGGAGGCCAAAAAGAGAGCATCAAAGCCCCTGGAACAGGAATTACAGAAGGCTGTGAGCCACCATGTAAGTGCTGAAAACTGAACCCAGGTCCTTTACAAGAGTAGCAGGCGGTCTTAAACCACTGAGCCACCTCTCCAGCCCCAAGAACTACCCTCTTTAATTGGTTATGTGTCCAACTGACATCCTGCTTGTCAAACTGAAATGAGTATGGATGACATGTCCCAATTCACTAACTTCTGGAAGGGTTTTCCATAAAATCCAGCAATGACAAACGTCGAGGACATGACTCTGACCTGCAATTGTAGTTGTGTTTTCATTGCCTATGTTTCAGGCTTCCCTCTGCTCACATGACCTCGTGCACATGAGCAAGTATTAATTCTATGCTTGTCCTCTCCAACAGCACTGTCAGCTCTACAAAAGCCCAGGGTAAATCCTCAGCTGATGCACACTGATCTGAGCTCCACTTTTGTTTGTGATGCTTTTGTCTTAGTGAAAGTGCCTAACGAGAGTCCAAAAGCAAACCCTTCCTTGTTTCCTGAAAATGTCTAGGTTGCAATAAAATCCAGGGTGAAAGACCACAGGTCTGAGCTTTAGAGGACAAGGACGGTGGAGGTTATGTGACTTTTAAAAGTCAGATTTAGAAGTCTTGTACCAGGATGCACGTTCTTTATCTTCATTCAAAGCGAGGACGAACGATAGAAAGCTATAAGCTGTTTCTTTACATATTACAAAGAGCCTCACGTCCACCTCTCATTTAAAATAACTGTCAATTCCCTGTGTGCTCTCTATGACTCTCCTGGGTACCTACACGAATGTAAAAACAAAAACATGAGCTGTCTTTCCCACAAACAGCCGTGGATGAGAAATTCTCTATATGTAAGACCAAAGGAGCTCAACTTCAAAGTATCAAGGCACTGAAAGCTACAGCCACTTTTGCTCAAACCAGTAAAACGACCATCCCCTATTTTCTACTTCTCTCGCTGTCATAAAATCTGCACATGGTAAAGCTGTAAGTACCAGAAGAAAAGGGTGTTCATCCATCCAAGACCATGTGGCATCAAGAAAAAATTTCCTGTAAGCCAATCAGCACCGTGGGCAGATCAAGTGAGAATTATTTTTAGAGATGTCATCATAGCTCTGAAAGCACCCATATTACATTGCTGGTGCAGTTTAAGGAGTAGAAAGGGTCAAGATGCTGTTTTATATTATTTCAGTACAAGGGACTCATGAAAAGCATTGAAGTTAAAATCACGACCTCCAGTTCTACTCTGACTACTAGACTCATGCCAGTACACTCTCCCCATCTCCTGGGTTTTACTTTTCTGAGCTAATTTAAGCTGCCTGTGCATAGATGCATGCAAATGTCCGTCATGCAAGTGAATAACAGATATTACAGCTCATAAGGATGCCATGAACAAAAATAAAAGACAAGTTGTTGGTGATTTAAAACCATCCTGTAAGGGACCCAAGATCTCAGAGTCTATCCATTGCGTTCCAGGCCAGAGCAGGTGGAAATGCATCTTTACAGGACAAATTAGAATCATCATTGTGTGTCTTGGTGTGGCTCAGACTATGCAAACTGACTGTGGCTTATGTGATAACCAAGCCTCATCGGGGATATAGGATGAGCAAGAGACAGGAAGCCAAGCTTTAGAAGACAGATGCCCAAATATACTGACCCAATGTGGGCAGCATTCAGATAAGGTCTGGGCCAACTACAAAGATTCCTTCCCATCATGTTCCCAAATACCCCTAAGAATGAAAAGTATTATCGAGCATCACTGGGCTTCTCTTAGAATCCACATGTAGGAGCATTTAAAAATCTCATTCATAGCACTGACCTTGGTTCTGAAAAACCTATCCAAAGCCTACTGTAGGAAAAATGCTAGGGAAAACACTGCTAACTGGGGGAGGCGTGGTAGCACACAGGAAAATCAGAAGTGGATTCGCCTGGCAGTAAGTGAGGGACTCACAATTAGTACTCTGATTCAAAAATAAATATTGATTTCTTGGCAGAAGGCTTAATAAACATGAAAGCCACATGGCTTTCTATATGAGAATATTGTTTTATCTTCATTTTGTTTTGGCCAAGGACAACTAAGGACCTTGACCAACTAAAATCACAATCCCTGGATTATGCCATAAATGGCGGATTTATCATCCCAGGCCACCAATGCTGTCACATCATAGTTATACAGTGGACTTTTGCCTTTACATACCAGCTTTTAGAAAAGCTGTCACACATAATTTGGAACACTTGAAATAAAGCACAAATCTATCTGTTCCATTCTTTTTCTACGGAAACCAAAAAAAAAAAAAAAAAAAAAAAAAAAAAAAAAAAAACAAAAAAAAAAAAAAAAAAAAAAAAACAAAAAAACAACAAAAAAAAAAACACCAGAAAAAATAATGATCTCTGCTTTCTAAATTAAACACACCAGCAAAACATTTTCCTCCCTTAAAGGGTATAATTCTTCAAATGCATACCTGTTCTGTTCTCTAACCTCTGTCCATTCAGCTCACTTAGCAAGAAACTATAGAGCAAGGAGGCCAAGCTTTGAGATTTAACAGACTGCCTTCCATATAAGAATTCACCTGCTTATCAACGTATAACAACATGGCCTGGTTCTCGTCCTCCACAGCTTCTTTCCTGGTCTGAGAACCAGGGGAAATGATCCTCTCCAAATGAGAAGTCCACGCAGCTGGAAGAGTCAATGGAACTCACCCAGGGTGCCAAGGTCACTCAACAAGAAGGACCGTGCCTTCTTGGTGGATTGTTTCCAGGGAGACACTGTAAACACTGAGCCACCTGAATCAAACTGGGGTAGTTGTTCTTGGGATATTGTACAGGTTTCCTAGGTTACAAGGCCCTTGCTGGCCTAGTATAATATATAAGAGGAAAAGCTATATCCAAAATAAATAAATATGGGAACATTTAGTAGACAGTCAGAGGCATAGCCTTGAGTTGTTTTAGAACAATGGCAGCTATTCACCATGAGTTTCAGTGCTGATGTGCCTCACAATGACCAGTTGCTTCTTCTGTCTTGTACTCACAGCCCCTGAAATTTGAGACCCCAAATCTACGTAGATCTACAGTAGATCTAAGGATCTACTCTTTGAATCACACTATTCTATCCTACAACCAGCTTCTTTCTTCATAGCTTAGGAGTAAGAGACTAATTTACTTCCTCAGTCCACTTGAGTTAGCGGTAGAGGGTACAAGAGAGGCGGTGGCCACGACCCGAAGGCTCTTGGGAGCTGTCCGTGGTACTTAGCCGTCAGTGCTTCCTGAAGCCTGCCCCTCATCCCTCAGGAGGTTCTTACCATACCTAAAACTCACGGCTCTCATCCCAATAACACAGAATATGTGGTTTTATATTCCATAGGAGGCTGGAGAGATGGCTCAGACATTAAAGGCTAGGCTCACAACCACAAACACAGTGCCAGAGGACTAACCCAGCTAATACGTTGTGCGTCACCAGATACTGTTGCTTACAAATACTTCTAATCCTGACGGATACAATCATTTCTTTTCCTTTGGCAAATGTTGTGATCATGCTCACTATGCCTGTTGTGATCATGCTCACTATGCCTTCTTTATAATTCTCAAACTGTATTATATGCTAAATATAGATAACTCCCGATCCCAGATGGTATCTTTATATGACACAATCTTACAGTGTTTTTGATCCACTAACTCAATTAAGATTTTTGCTCTATTTATTCTATCAACAAACACTTACTAAATAGGACTATGGTTGAGCCACAATTATCACCACTAGGAATATTTACAAAAAGAGGAAGTCTTTGTCCTCTAAGAACAAATAGTAACTGATGGGTACTGAGAGCCCATAATCACCACAACAGTGTGCTCTAGAAACTTTGGCAAGCCTGCAGTGAGACCACAGTGGTCCCAAACAATAATTAATCACCTCAAGCTAATGAGAAATTTGTAGCCACATTCTCTTATCTATATAACTGCTGCAATGACACGCTTCAAACATGGGCAAGGCTGACACCAACACAGGAAATTCATTTTCAACACATACTACTAACTAATACTCATCTACTTCAGTAATATTTGAAGACACTGCAACAAATTCTGCCAAAATACTCATCCATTTAACAATCCGGGGCTTCTCAATTTAACTACATGTCCACAAGAACATAACTTTAGGTTTGAAAGTGACTCGTCGGGGGAAGAAATTAACTGTGATGAGACTTCACACAAGACTGATTCTGAGCGGAAACTCACACATAAGCAGCAACCTGAAGAGGTCCTTATGAATCTTTTAAGGGAAGATCAAAGGAAAAATAGACATGAATGGGTTGGAGCAGAATGATATGAAGTAGAAGCAGAGCTGGTGTGGATTGGAATTTAGATGGTCTGCTTAGGCAGAGTGCCCTTGAGAAGAATAGAATGTGTCTGGGCTGGAGATAAAAGGTTTCTCTCCCTGGGAGACAGCAGGAGAGCATGGGACATTCCCAGACTTCCTAACTCAGTGACATTCTTAGAGGTATTTCTAGGCATACCAGAGTCAAGGAATGATTCAAACCATGTTATATAGATTGACATTCACTTCTAGTCAGGTTGCTATGTTCAGCCCCACAGAGGAATGGCTCACAGGAAAGGGGTCCTGGAGTCACACCCCTTCTAAGAAGTAAGTCAGTAAGTATGTGGCACTGTAAGTTTTTTGAGTACCTACTGTGTGCTAAAGAATACAAAAGTCACTGGGAATGCAACTGCTCAAAGGGCTGTGGCCCACGCTAACAGCATTACCATCTACCACAAGGACATGCTGGAGTTCCAAATTATCTCAGAGAAATGAGAAGAGGAGTCTGTCCCCAAAATGAGATCAATCTCCTTCCGTTTTAAACATGGGAAATAAAGAAAAAGGCATAAAATGAGAAAAATGCAAAGAAAGTGACTCAATTTTGTTTGGCGGTTACTAAAAAGAAAGAGAAGAGTGTAGCCAACATGCTGCCAAGAAATGCACGCAGGCACTTCAAGAATAGTGGAGGTGTCTCCTAGACAGAGCTTGCTTCTCTGTGGGCAACACACAGCATCATCGCTCCTTGTTCTAAAATCAGTCTGAACTCTCTTTTTGAGGTCAGAGAAAGCAGCCATGGGAGAGAGGACTAGGATTAGATGAGTAACTTACATGAAGACACACAAGTGTCATTATCTTGCAAGGTTCAAAGCATGGATGCATGAAGAAGCTACAAGTTTTATATATCATTTCCAAAAGTGGCTTTATGACCAGGCTTTCTTGGCCAAACCAGAGGAGTCTCGAACATAAAAGAGTTAACTCTATTTTCTAAATGTTCTACAATGTGTGTCTCTGTGAGTCTGTCTATGCATGTATGTGTGTGTAACTGTATGTGCATATATCTGTATGTGTGTGTATCTGTATGTATCTGTATGTGTTTTTAAATTTTAGTAAATTTTAAGTAAAAAATTCTAAGTGTTGCTTGGGGCAACATCATTCAGTCCTGGGTGCCTCCATCTTGAAGAAATTATCTACTGTTCTTGCAAATGTGAGTGAATCTTGGCTCCTGGTCAAGTTTTCTAACACAGTAAGAACTCATTTTACGCATTTTAGGAAATTTTAATTTTTCTTTCAGTTATCTCATCATTTTCTTACATCCAAATCCCTTCTGGGGAAATGCTTTTCATTTCTAGTATTGGTGACTTTCTCCAGCAAAGACAAGAACACATTTAAGATTCATGTGTGTGTCATATTGTCCCTTTGAGGAATCACAGATGGCCTGTGGGTATAAGAGAGATGTGAGCATCAGGCAAAAACACACAGACCAGCTTCCAGCTAATTTTAAAATGCTGCAGAAACATATATTAAAGTGAACTTTAGCAGTAGCTGGGGCAGACAGTTTGGGCATATTCTGAGTCCGTGAAAATGGACTCCTAACTTGGTTGTGATTATTGTACACGGTGTTAATGTCAGAAAAAAAAATGGCCAATAGGCCAAGGAGAATCTAGAGCCTCCTACTCTGGCTTCACCTTGCCGTTCCTGAATGAAGGTGCACATGTAGCTCTGTGGTCTGAGCAGCGTTGTGAGCCAGACCCTGGTAAACCAGACTTGCTACCAAGTGAGTTTGTGGTGGCTGTGTACTGACCCACACAAGAGCTTCCTGTTGCCCATGGGTGGCTGTGGGTGCATGAAACATGCTGTCTCTTAGGGATCAAAGGCAAGATTCATTACTAAATTTAAAGGAAAGGGAGATCAGATCCTTGAAGGCCGAGACATGAACATTTATCAAACTAATGCCAGAAGCACAAGAGGGCCCATTCCTCCCAAGACACAAGGGTACCTCCCAACTCCAGAGCTTTGGGGATTTACCTTCAGTGAGAGGTAGATCCAAGAGCAAAGGAACTGTGACTAATTCAAAGCTTACATTTAAGATGGGAAATCCTCCTCTGGGTCTGTATAGCTTAGCCATGCATAGCATAGGTTCAAGCCCAGAGATTAGCATGTGTGGTGCGGGTTCAAGTCCCAGCCTACCTGTGCTCACATACAATTACTTGAGGGTGTTATTTAAATGTTATTTAATCCTCTGTGGCATTATCTAAGGCACAGGCTAGAAACTGAAGTGATGGCTCCATCTTTCAGGACTGTCTCATCTGACTACTTCCCAGCCTGGCCACATTGTGGGGAAGGGGATGTTTTCCAGGTTGTTCATAGATTCTTATGTCCCTAAGATAGCTATCTATTCTATCAATAGACTGACCTACTCCTCAGGAGCTGCTGACACGCTGGGAGAGACAAGGAAAAAGAAAAGCTCATGGGTGTGCCAGAGAACCTGGAGACCTAAAGCAGCCAAGGAGGGTTTTATGAGAGGGAGGAAGGAATGGAAAGGAGGAGGGGAGTGAGGGAAGAAGGGAGGGAGAGATGACAGGAAAAGGGTGCTGAAAGAATGAGCAGGTGCCAATGGAGAAAGCACAATGTGCTCTGAGACTACAACACATCCTTTGTGAGTGGAGCCACAGAGGAGAGGATGGACGGTCAGCAGGACCTGGCCACACACAGAGGAGAGGATGGATGGTCAGCAGGACTCAGCCACACACAGAGGAGAGGATGGACGGTCAGCAGGACCCGGCCACACACAGAGGAGAGGATGGACAGTCAGCAGGACCCGGCCACACACAGAGGAGAGGATGGACAGTCAGCAGGACCCGGCCACACACAGAAGAGAGAATGGACGGTCAGCAGGACCTGGCCACACACAGAGGAGAGGATGGACGGTCAGCAGGACCCAGCCAAACACAGGGGAGAGGGTGGATGGTCAGCAGGACCCAGCCACATACAGAGGAGAGGATGGACGGTGAGCAGGACCCAGTCACACATAGAGGAGAGGATGGATGGTCAGCAGGACCCAGTCACACACAGAGGAGAGGATGGATGGTCAGCAGGACCCAGCCACACACAGAGGAGAGAATGGACGGTAAGCAGGACCCAGTCACACACAGAGGAGAGGATGGATGGTCAGCAGGACCTGGCCACATACAGAGGAGAGGATGGATGGTCAGCAGGACCCAGCCACATACAGAGGAGAAGATGGACGGTCAGCAGGACCCGGCCACACACAGAGGAGAGGATGGACAGTCAGCAGGACCTGGCCACATACAGAGGAGAGGATGGACGGTCAGCAGGACCTGGTCACACACAGAGAGAGGATGGACAGTCAACAGGACCTGGCCACATACAGAGGAGAGGATGGACAGTCAGCAGGACCAGGCCACATACAGAGGAGAGGATGGACAGTCAGCAGGACCAGGCCACACACAGAGGAGAGGATGGACAGTCAGCAGGACCAGGCCACACACAGAGGAGAGGATGGACAGTCAGCAGGACCCAGCCACAGAGGACCTTGGAAGCTCAGCTAAGCAGCATGAATTTGATTCATTGGTATTGGGTGATCTTGAAAGCATTCCATCAGTCATTTGAGGTAACAGGAAGAATAAACATGAATCTACAAACCAGTCTGGATTGGAACAGCTTGGGCTGGAGAGCAAAGCATGCCTAGAAAAGGGCAGAAGGCTGGAATAGCATCTTATGGCTGGCCTTCTGTACACCCTGCCTCTGTGCACAAGGCCTCCATAGAGGACCACCCCATTCAATGCATTTAGGGGCTACAGAGGAGCCACAGAGTCAGTCTCAGTGGCTTTCCTCTCTTCTTTGTGCTCTAACCCTGCAGCAGACACAAGTCTGTTTGTCCAACTATCCAATGGGTTCAGGTCAACTTCCAGATTGGATGCTGGGCATAAAGACAGGACATCAGTGACTGTGTCTAACATGGTTACAGAGACTCTTCAGGACCGTCCACTCTGGCTGTCCACTTGTTCCCCTTGAATGTGAGCTAGAGAGAGAGAGTTTTAAATAAAAACAAACTCTACACTGCACTGCAAGGCTCTGCATGGTCCACGCTTTTCTTCCTCCCTATGCCACAATCTCTCTGCCCACTTACTGCACTCTAGACTTCTTCCTCAGACATACCAGATGCATTCCCACTTCCAGGACGCTGAACTTGTGGCTCCTCTCCTCGGACCTTGATTCCACTGGCTCCAGTCAAGTCTACTTCCTCAAGGAGGCAAGCCTCACCATCCTCACCGTTACTGCCCTTAGCTCTGCCACAAGTGTCTGTTGTTGACACCCTGAGATTTAGGAGCCCAGGCAGGGATTGTTCCATTCACACGTTTCTCTGGTGTCATCAAAAATCTTGGTTAATAGACACACTCAATAAATATTTGCTAAATAGTGGAATAGTTAATTGATCAATCCGTGTCTTAGAAAATTCATGAACCATGGTACATGAGCTTAGGAACTTGTGACACTCACACCAATCTCAGAGACTGCAACAATAGAATTTCTAGCTTCTTTGAAAGCATCCAAAACACTGACAGCTGGGCGTTGGGTGTGCTCACATCAAGCGGGAAAGCAGTGGGAAGCTTGCTGAATACAGGCCATGAGAAAAGAAACTTCTAGAAATACCGTCATTAATGAAGCAGCCTTTGTGGAAATCCTTTGAAATGCTGTCAACACAGACAAAACAAAACAAACAAAAAAAAAAACCAACAAAAAAATTCTCCTAACATGAATTTAATGGAGAGAAGGCGAAGCTGCCAGCATTCCACTACTATTGAAAGAAGAGTTTCCTGGAAGACCCGGGCTATAAGTCACAGCACACTCTGGGCCTCTGTGTTCTGCTTCTTTCCTTGGCTCTAATGAGGTTTTATGAAGTGCAGGCCTGCCTATAAAGGAAACCTTCTGCAAGCCTAGAATCTGCAAACTTCAGCCAAGTCTCACTCATTGACACTAATGAGGAGACACAGTAACCAGGAACCCAATGCCCCTCTGATAACACAAAATCCATCTCCCAGCCAACCTCTCTGTGATCCGAGAACAACTCCCTGCACTTCTCCAGCATTGGATCACTTGCACACTCAAACGTCCCATCACCTCACGAGCTCCTGGGAGGCCAGTGTTGGTCAGCAGCATCGGCATTTTGCAGACGGAGATCTTGCATTCCACAGAGACCAGGGCCTTAGCCCAGAGTCTACACAGAAGCCCTAAGGAAAGCACAACCAGGATGCTCTGGCTTCACCACAGAGGCTCAACTCCCAGCCTGGACACAGGTAGAGTGGATAGAAGGGGGGTGGACCTTCAGGGTGCCATGTTCAACCTTTGCTCCAGCAATACCAAAGGTTCACAGCACAGTAAATACAAGACCATGAAGATGGTTTTTCCAAGGGTCGCCTGAACACAATTCTCCTGACAAACACGACTCAGAAAGGCTTCCAAAGTGTGCCCAGCGAAGGCTTCACTGAAGACCTGAACTGGAGCTGGCTGTAAGTATTCCTTAGATGACAGGTAGAGGGTGGTGTTTCTAGGCACTCTGGCCAGCCATGCACCATGGCTTTTCCTCAAGCTGAATGGGACTCCTCAGGTCAGGCCCACTTATTCAAGGGCCTAGAACTGGGAGGGTGGAAGATCTACCCTCTGAAGGTCAGACGCACTGTCATCCTGCTAGGGTTGAGATCCCCCCGGGGAACTCCAGGCATGTTACTGCTGAGTCCTGAAGAATCAGTGAGAACTTTCTGGATGGAAAAAGGACATGGTAAGTAAAGAGCTATTCATGCAAGTGTGTGTCTGACCTAAAGTTCTTCCTGTGGCTGAGGCCTGAGGGGCTCTCTGAGGTCAAACTGGTATCTCCTACACGGAGACTTCATTATGTGGCAAAGAGTGCCTTAGGCTCTGACTTCCCACTTCTCTAGTCAAGCATTTTGACAGGTTAGCTGGGCATTTAGACCTTCTGCCATGATATTGCTGAATACCCCACCCCACAGCAGACACAGGGACGCTCCAGCACCCAGTGGCTACCTGGCATAACAAGTCCTGAACCCTGCCTTCATCTACTACACTAAGCAAGAGTGCCGTGTGCATTTGTCAGCCTCACCAAATCCAGCCTTGTCGGCGTGGACTCCCAAGACCCCAAGAGCGTACAGTGCACTACGGGATCTCTTCAGGAGCCCCAGCTTCATGCAGAAAATTCACTTGTGTTGAAAGGTTTGACATCCGAATATCTCAGTGGGGAAAGGTTTGAAAATTAATATAGAATGTGCTCCAGAATTTTGGTTGACTTAGCATCAGAGGCCAACTCTTAAGCTATATATAAAAATACATGGAAGTGAAATCGCCCATTAGCTCATGAGTTCCTAAATTCTAAGACCCATCACAGCCCATTCACTAAAGGTACTTCCTCACAGTCTGTATGTGGCCTAAGAGGAGGCCGTCAGTCCCACTTGAATAGGAAGAGAATGGGAAGACAATGGTCAAAGAATAGCTATTAGGTCAAATGGTAGTAATTAAAATGGTGGCTGCACTGGAGAGACGGCTCAGAGGTTAAGAGCACAGACTGCTCTTCCAGAGGTCCTGAGTTCAATTCCCAGCAACCACCTTGTGGCTCAGAGCCATCTGTAATGGGATCTAATGCTCTCTTCTGGTGTTTCTGGAAACAGCTACAATGTTTATATATATATATATATATATATATATATATATATATATATATATATATAATCTATTGTATATATGATATATATATATATATATATATATATATATATATATATATATATAAAATAAATCTTAAAATGGTGACCACAGCAACATGTCTGAGCACACACTGCAGTCCAGACAGATCTCAAGCACGGACATAGGGGTCTTATTACCTGTACTTTTCAGCTGAGGAAACGGAGAGGTAAAGAGTTCTGCCCCTGCCTAAAGCTGCAGAGTTCGTGAAGGGCTAGCAGCATGGCCGGGCTTAGCCTGGTACCCAGGAAAATTTTGGCAAGCAGAATGGTAGTAACTGTGCACCTCAGCACCACTATATTTGTACATGGTGCATCTTCACGGTGAGGCCTGCCTTGGATGTTGTAGCGAGATCACTGTCATTCCTGGCTCTCCTCACATGACACTAGCAGCAACCCCTCCCCCCTATCCCTGTGGTGACAAACACAAATGTCTTGTTTCTTTTCCAAATATCCACTGGAGAGGAAGTCCCCTCCAGGGGACAGCCGCTGCAAAGCATGACCGAGGTGCCCTGACAGGAAATAGAATGTAATAGGGAAAACAAGGCTGGATGCTGCCGATACCTCAGGGATAACTCCGTGGATGACAAGGGGCAGAGTAAGGAGTCACTGAGTTGTATGGGAACCTCAGAGTTCGAAGTAAGAAGTGTGACAATCCTGGAGATCATGGGGAGCCACTGACACTGACCACTGCGGTGTCACAAGATTAGGTTTTGGAAAGATGGAGCAGGAAGCAAGATCTATCTGGAAGGTGGTCTGAGCAAGGTGTGGCAACGTGTGGTGAGGATCTAAGAGGCAATGAGACATTAAGGGGGGAAGACAGATCTGAGAGAGAGACTGAGGAGTCACCATAAAGCAGGCCTGGCTCAGGAGGAGTGGGCAAGCTGGGGATAACAGCCACCTCCAACCCCAGGTGTCCCAAGTGATGTCAACCAGGGTCACGAACAGAGACAGGGAGCAGGAAGAACCCAGTGCCACACATGCTAATGAGCTACCAGAGAAGAGGAGTATGCAAATGGAGGGGCCAATGGAAAACTGAACAGGCTCTGTGTAGAACCTAGGAGAGCAACAGGGCTACAGAAATGTCCCAGGAACACAGCATAGATAGACAAAGTGTTAAACCTTCTCCACGCCCCGGTAGATAGACAGCCCCACATCCACGTGCACATGGGCAGCACTAATTGGACTTGGTGTGTTTAAAAGGTTAATTAATTCATAAATTAATTAAAATTTAAATTTTTCTATAATGAATTCAATCACCCCAAAAGATTTACAAAGTATGGAGAGAGAGCTAGAGAAATGTCTCAATGATTAAGAACACTGCTGGGTTCAGTTCCCAACACCTACACAGTGACTCACAACTAACCTAACTGCAGCTCCAGGGGACCCGGTGCCCTCTTCTGACCTCCACAGGTACCAGACACATATATAGTGCACATACATACATATGTATATACATACATACATACATACATACATACATACATACATACAGGCAAAATACTCATACACATAAAATAAAAATAGACAAAAGACTGGAAAGATGTCTGAGGGCAGTATTCTAGGGACTCACTAATAATTAAGGAATGGAATGGAAAAACCTCACCTGGGGTTGGGGGGCCAGAGCTAGAGACATCAGAGGGGTGAAGTCTGAAGCCTTGAAAATGCAGTGGTATAGAAGCCTACAGAGAGCAAGCAGACCACAAGAATTGGAGACTCGAGAGTGAATAGAACATAGATAGCAAGACCAGGCCATCTGTCTTGGCTACTCTTAACACGAGAAAAAGCAGACGTAAATACATGCTATCCCATTTCTTCAAATGTAGCTTGATGGACTGAATGCAAACCTAACACACTTGTGTGCTATGACATATGATTCCCAGTGGAGTTAGAAAAACTCCACCTGAAATCCTGATGGCTGAGAAAAGAACATCACGACAGCTAAGCAGGACGGACCGCACAGAGCCTTGGAAGATAAAATCCAAGTCGCATCCAAACGCCTTCTCAACAACACAGACACTCGTGTGCAGATGTATCCTTTTGAATGCATAAACTGATCTTTTCCTAGGGGCTCAAATTGGATTCTTGCTACCTGGGAAAGCCAGAAAGGATTTTTCCTGTGGGACATGGTTCCAGAATATGAGGTCACACCTGAAGCAACATTCTGTGTAGTCACACTCATACATCTCATTTTTAATCAGGACCCCACCCAGCTGTCTGTCCATCCATCCAAATGTATCTAGCCCAGCGAGCCATGGAGATGCAACTCCACAAGTCTCAAGAAACAGGCAACAATTCGTTCTGAGGCAAGAGCCGGGCAATCGCTCCAGAGACAGGCAAACAAACCACACGACGCAACTTTGTTCTTCCAAATTTTGTCCTGAAATATGTTCTCCATAACCAAGCACTGGTTAACACGCTCTGGGAAATACTGGCTTAAACACTCACCATGGTACAATCTGCCTCAGAGAAATCAGAGTCATGTGGTCAAATGAGCAAACAATGCCTAATTTAATTCCATCCTGCAGAAGTTGAAAACAAGCTGCAATCACGGCAGATACTGCCCATTTTATTCCCAAGCCACTGCCTTTTATGTTCCTGATTGGCTTTTATTCTTGACCAGAGACTTATCAGCTGACTTGGAGTTCCTCCCAGGGCTCTACACTAAGCATACTAATTCATTACATTGAGAGGATCACACCCAAACAAGACAACGGCTGGATCTCTCCTAAAGATCCAAGCTGAGACTTTGCCCAAATGCTTATGCTAAATCCTTCTACATATCACTGCCCTGAGATCTGGTCATCCACGGGGTCAGTACGCAGGAACTGTAAGGGAGAAGCTAAGCACAATTCCCCATTACAGTCTTGCTTCAGAGCGACGTGTAGCGGTTTATTTCCCACTACATTGAACTCGGTACTTTGGGAGGAGCTAATGTGGGAGGAGTAAGGAGAGGAAAAGGAAGAGGAGGAGCTAGCAGGGAGAGAGGACCAGAGAGAGGGGAACATGACAGCAGATGTGTGCGTGTCTCTAGCAGTCAAAGGTAGTTGATTTATCTAGGTTGGGTATTGGGTTACACCTCTGATTGTGTGGGCATCTTGTTATTGAGCATTACCAAACATATAAGGCCTTTGATTAACATTTAAGCATTAGAGTCTCATTTCTACTGGGTACAGTATGGATGGTGGAATGATGGTCTGGGCTCAGCCCAGCCTTGTGGAGACAGTGTGGAAGATTGGCAGAGCCATCTCCCATGCTGGCGTCTCGTGGGTGGCAGGGCTGGTGTCTCTGACTGCCTGAGGCAGCGGCCTGAGCCGAGTGGCTTCGAGAATACGCCACCGCTTGCGGCCATAGGCCTTGTCTAGTCGGGAAGATGGCAGCTGGTTAAGAACAAGCAAGATTGGGTGCCACCATTATAAAATATTACCACAACAGTGACACTATGCTCCAGGACCACACTGAGCAGGCTCATACTGCTCTTCGACAAGCAACCCATCATCCTCATCTGCTCAGTGGACATAGGAACCCGATCCAAACTACAGAGATCAAGTCAGCAGGTGGCAAGGGTCACTCAGGTGCCAGTCCTGAGTGATCAGCGTGAGATTTGCTATATATTAAGTTTCCGTGATCAGCACTATGATACCTAAGATACAGGAGAGAAAAAAAAAATCCGAATGTTAGCTACAGCTATGTAACAAATTATCCCCCAAACTTAATGGCTTTAAACAAATAAGCATGCATTATCCCAGTTCTGGCTGATCAAGAATCCAAGAGCATTTCAACTCTAAGCCTCTGCCTTGAGGGTTCTCACAGGCTGCAGGCAAAGCATCTGCAGGGGCCCATCTGAAGCTAAACAGGTTGGATGCGCTTCAAAGTTCACCCCCATGATCACAGGAAGGACTCAGCCACTTGGAGGAACCAGGCCTAGGCCTCAGGTACCTCCTGCCTAGCAACCAAACCTCTCCTGTTTCCTGCTATACCCCACGGGTCTCTTCTGAGCACTGCACCTTGGCAGCTGGCTTTCCTCACAGCAACAGACACGGGAGGTAGCAGAGACGAGGAAGGGGGGTACTACATCTTCTGAGGCGTCTGATTGCAGAAGCAACATCTTATATTTCTGCTGCAATCAGTTCAGGAGGGGCCTAGTAGGTTCAGCCGGCCCAATGGGGGCTGGCTGGGGGTAACACTGGAGGACATGGACACCAGGAGGTGGGACTGCAAGACGGCCATCTTTCCAACCTGGAAAAGCAACATCTTTTCAGGGATCTTCTCACATTTCTGTTGCTTTTCCTTTTTGAATCTCCTCCCTTGCTGTCTAACCCAGGCCAAACACCACACAAAGGGCACAGGAAACTGGGAAATACAGACACACTCCTGCTCACACAAAGCCTCTAATCTAGTAAGAGAGATAGATAGTAAAGAAATAAGACATGTTTATTTAATTAAGCCATTTAATTAAAGTAGTGATGAGCTCTATAAAGAAAAAACACATTATAAAATTAGAACTACACAATGATCCCCCACGGAAGAGAGCCCTCTGAAATCCCTTTGCGCATGCGTCGAAGAATGAGGCAGCCTTAACCAGAGACAGGCCAGGACCGGAAGAAAAGACAGAGGCTCATATACAGAAGAATCTACGTTCATAAAGAACTAGAAGACGAGGAGGCATGTGAAACCTGGCAATGGCTCCACAACCAGAAGGATGCAGGACCTGTAAGCAAGCAGAGGGATGCTGTCTATTAAGCAATGGAATAAGAAGTTGGCTAATTAAATTCACGTAGATCTCATAAGTTCTCCGTGGTTTGGGCTACACACTATCAAATTAAGTTGAATTAATACAATCCACTTTGGTCTTAATGCTCACGACTCAGGTTTAACGTGGTCTCACAGGGAGGTCTCACGTGGGAGGTTTTATTGGCAGAGGCGGCCTTTGGGACTGGGTGAGAGCGAGTAAGAGAGAGCTGTGGGATCCAGGCCTTGATGCATGTGACGCATGTGCAAAGGGTCGTATAGCGGGTGCCATGGCAATGGATGCAGGAGTAGCACTGTCGCCTAGACATGACCTGTCTCTCATCACTGGGTCTAGGAGCTGGGTGTAAAAACACTTCTAGCTGTCCACAGATGTATCTGATGATGGTGGTGGTGGTGTGTGTGTGTGTGTGTGTGTGTGTGAGAGAGAGAGAGAGATGGACAATATATATATCTGTGTGTATATACATATATATAGATATAGATTGTAATATATAATATACATATATGATATATAATATATATTAATTATTAAATGATAGGCATCATTAAATAATAGGATGCATTGCCTCAACCAAAGTTAGATCTCACCCCAGTGGTTGTTGCTTGGCAAAAGGCATTCTCTTAGGATAACAAAGACTCCTATCTAATTCCATTCTATAAACTCAATCAATTTTTACATAAATAATGCCAGTAACTGACTCCCGGAGAATGAGTATAGATCCATGACAGGAACAAGACAGGACCATCCAAGATAAAGATGCTTTTCTTTTGATCCCCAGTTTAGACTGAGTAGATAAAGCCCAACGGGGACTTAAATGCCGAGCTCCCCACAAGGCTTCAAGCCTTGCCAGTGCCCTCTTGCCCAGCAGCAAGCTGCAGGGTCCACTGTCCAAGAACAACAAAGGGACACATTTCAACACAATGGAAGTTTATCACAGCCTACAAGGGAAAAACCAATCCATCCTTATAGTGGTATTAGCCTGGCTGACACACGTGTGACAAGTGGTCCACACCCACACAGTAAACCTCTCAACAGAGGTCATGCTTCCGACTGATGCTCCCAGTACTCTGTCTGGGGTAAATGCATACGTAATGCAATCAGGGCTGTAAGGCCATGCCCGCTTGTTGCCTCAAAAACTGAACTTCAACCACACACCAGCTCTGGAAGCAGCCTGCCTCCAGCCCCACCTCTCCTCTTCCTAGCCCAGGATGGATCCCCCAGGTAAAATCCTGCAGACAGAACAAAGCAGGAACGATCAAAGTTGCATGCTTTCCCCGGGCAAGAAGCTGTAGTCAGATAAAACTGAGGGAGAAGGGCCTCCCACACACATGCAAAACACCTTCCACAAGGCTCACACACCGCCTACTTGTAGCACAGCTAAGGTCCAAAATAACACGGAGGCGAGGAAGGCAAGAGTGGGGTGCTCAGAGAAAAGTACTTAACAGAGGGGTTTGTGATGCTTTTAATGTCAACCTAGGAAACTGTGGGAGGCCGCAGGACCCTAACCGCAGAGCTTGCTGGCTGACCAAGCTAGCCTCTGGCTACAGGTCGAAAGAACCGGATTCCCGCCTCCACTAATTAACTTTCTGGCCTTTAACAAACATCTTCAATCAATTAATTAACAAGTGATTATTGAGTATCTATTATTCATCTAGAGATGAGAAAATGTTCTTAGGCCGGCACAAAGAAGATCCAGGGTGCATGGCTTACCCTCAGGGAACTTAATATTGTAGCTGGAGAGGAAAGGCTGGGGTCTGCTTTCCAGAGCCTACGGGATAGTCCTGGGAAGCTGGGTGGGGCTAAGGCTTTCAGCAGACAGGTGTTCCAGAAGTTAAGAACTTTTAAAGCAGAAAGTGTTCAGAAGGAATGGGCTATCCACACGTTGTCCAAGTGTGAATACAGTTCTGCTGGGTGTGTATTAATTGGTGTAAGAGAAAAGCAGGGTAGTTACTCAGGCAAACATATATGAAGGAGAGTGGTCCTAAATAACTCATTATTGCTAGGGCTTTTCTGAGCCTTCGAAAGCAAACACACAGTAAGTGCAGGGCATGGGACTTGCCCCAGGGAGTCAGCTCTTGGGACAGAGGCTCCACACAGGCACTTAGGAAGGAGCACGCTGTATGTTCCTCTCTGTTAGTGCTCTGCTGGCCCAGTGTAGTGTTCTGAGGGCTTCAGTCACCCTGATGGGCTGCTGTCCAGAAAACATCTCCTCTCCTCCGTTTGCATCTTAAGGCTGCCTGACGGGCTGCCCTACTCTATAAGCTTCAGGTCCTGTAGATGTACTCCACTCACAGGATTGTCCACCCACACAGGGCACAGCGAGCCACACCTGGCACTTGACACCTGTCCAGACCAGGTCTACAACACCTTCCGTGTCTCCTTTTCTGGCTACCGCCCTCTATGGACACCTCTGTGGAATGGGTAGATAAGCATAGGCCCAGATACATAGCTCAGATCCGCAACTACCTGTGGGACTAAACACATAGGCTCCCAAATATTTTGCAACTTGCCAAGAAAATGTAAATGAAAGCACAACATACATTGCACAGAGGCTCACCTCACGATGGGCTATGCAGCTGGCTAATGAGGGCGTGGGTAACAGGAGGCAAGACAGCCATGTCTGGACTCTGGCTCTCTAGTGGTGGGCCTTTGTCCTCAGGCATTCCGAGCCTCCCCATGAGTGAGTGAAAACAGGAATGAAAACAGCTATTTCCCATAGGTCTGCTGAGAAGCAGACAGACAGCTAGACAGAGTCCTCAGACCAGAACAAAACCCAAAGTAAGTGTTCATGAAGCATCGGCATCATTCAGCAGTAGCTTGATCTTAATTAACCACAATCTGTTCTGTGGGGTCTCCAAATGGGATGATCCCAGAACAATCTATTCAGAAGGCCCATGTTCAGAAAAGTCAATTACTATTTTTCCGCAAAATTGTGTGTCTGTGTGTGTTTAGTGTGTATGTAAGTACATGGCGTGATGTGTAAGTGCCTGTGTGCCTGTATGGTGTGATGTGTCTGTGGGTATATGTGCATTGTGTGTGCATATTGCCTGTGTTGTATGTATGTGTGTATGTTCTTGCTGTGCCTCTTAAAATACTTCACCAGCTTCCTCACTAAAACAAAATAGATATTGATGCAACCTTCTTTACCCCGCTCCTTCAAAGGCTCTGCAGATAGGACATAAGCCCTCAGCACATGGTGAGCTCCTGATCGGTAGTGGCCTCCATCGCTATGTGAGCGGGACAGCCCATCAGGCACAGAATAAGGAGACGGGTACAGCCATGCTCTGGCCTGGCTCTCATGTGGTCCTCGATTTCAGGGTGTGTAGAAGCCAGCATATCAGACCCATAGAAAACTGCAGCTCAGCCCAGTTTTTGTCTGGGAGGCCATGAACCAACAGCAAGCAAAGGAGCATCTCCATTAGAAAGATGGTGCTCACCCCATCTCCCAACAGCAAAATGAGAGGCTGAGAGCTAGGTGATCAAGGAGGCTGCAGCTTGCAATCAGTGGAGAGGTAATCACCTGCCACAGGGCCTGCGGGCAGGGGAATAACAGGGCAGCGTGATTTAGTTCAGTAGATTGGGCAGGAAAGAGGCAAGGAGCATCTGACAAAGGAGAGCAGAAATGTGACAGGTGACGACATTCCTTTAGTCACAGCTGGGCCTAGAGTCAAGCTCCTTCTGCTACAGAGGTCGTCTGCAGGACAGATCACCAGACACAGCATCATGAACTGAGCTCGCGGAGAGACACACCAGCAAAGACTCTGGGAAGAGCTGGTCCATGGCTCTAATGCCCCAGAGGCTGAGGTTCATGGTACGGAGGGGCCTTCCCATGCTATCTTTCCTTGAATGCCCCCTTACTACCTCATCTAGAAAAAATAGGGTTCTGCCAGGGAACAACAGGCCTAGAGATGAAACAAACAAACAAACAAAACCAAAAACCATAAAAGTGATAAAGGAAGAAAAGATGTTCAAACAACAGGTGCACAAAAGGTGCGCAGTGCACACTTACGTGTCAGGGAAGGCTCCTTTTTCTATCCCTGGGAGAAAAAACTGTGTGAACTCCCAGCTGAGACAGCCATCAACAAGAGGGAGACTGAAAACAGCTGAGGAGGGACGAGGGGACCACTCACTCCCTAAGGACGCACCAGTATGGAAGGCAGCAGGAGGCTCCTTGGGAATCTAGCATCGGAACTGGCACATAACCCAGGCACAGCCCTCCTGGGCTCTGGTGTCTGAAGGACCCCCATATCCATGATCACTGCTGCCCTTTCATGACAATCAAGTGAGGGAATCAACCAAGGTGCCCACCAACAGGTCAGTGATCATTGTATTATGAGAAATAAGACAGCTGAAGAAAGAGGTGTGTGTGTGTGTGTGTGTGTGTGTGTGTGTGTGTGTGTGTGTGTGTGTGTGTGTGTGGTGTGTGTGATGTGTGTGTGTGTGTGGTGTGTATGGTGTGTGTGTGTGTGTGGTGTGTGTGTGGTGTGTGTGTGTGTGGTGTGTGTGTGTGTGTGTGTGGTGTGATGTGTGTGGTGTGTGTATGTGGTGTGTATGTGTGTGGTGTGTGTATGTGGTGTGTATGTGTGTGTATATGACTGCGTATGAGTGTATTAATGTGAGAGTATTAGTATGTGTATATTAGTCTATGTGTGAGTTTGTGCATGTATGAGTGTGTGTTTATATGTGTATGATGTATGTGTATGAGTGTGTTATGTGTATGTGCATATGAGTATGTATGTGTATGTGTGTCTATGAGTGAGTGTATAAATGTGTATGTGTGTGTGAGTGTGGTGTGGTGTGTGTATGTGGTGTGTGTGGGTGCATATGAGTATGTATGAGTGTGTATGTGTGTATGTGTGTATATGAGTGAGTGTATAAATGTGTGTGTATGTGTGTGTGAGTATGTGTGTGTGGTGTGAGTGTAGTGTGATGTGTGTGTGTATGTGGTGTGTGTGTGTGTGTGTGTGTGTGTTTATGACATAAAAATAGAAAGGGGACCAGAAGGAGAGATGAGAGGTGTAGGAGGACTACAGAGGCAGAGGAATATATATAGCAGGAAATCTGAAGTACAGACTAATTGGAAGATAATAGGGACCAACAATCGGGGAGGAGCTAGGGAGGCCAGTGCAGGAAGAAGAAGAACAAGAAGCAGTGTGTGTTTGTAATAACAATAATTACAGAGGAAGGGGCCAGGAATTTGAGAGGGAGAGAACGATGGAGAGGGGGAGGGACTAGGGGACTTGGAAGGGGCATCGGAGGTGGAAATGTTGTAAATACAGTACTTGTGTAGAAAATTCTTTAAAAATAAAAAAAATGATTTAATAAAAGTGAAAAAGAGAAAGCATACAGTGAGCACACATGAAACAGCCTTAACAAACCCATCGCTTCTTGTGCTGGCTCTAAAAGTAACCAAGCAGGCAAACAAATAAAACCCAGTTGGCTTTGGGGCTTAGAGGAAACAGAGAATATACTCCTGTTTACTGCTGGGCTGGTGCTAACCAGACGAGCCAGGAGAGGGGCTGGAATTTGGTACTATTTATTAATATAACTAACACATATGCTTTTGACCAAGCAAGAACCCCAGCCCTTAACGGCACAATAAATGAAGTCTCAGTCGGACCATCTGTTCCCCAGCTGTCCTATGACATGTGACCTTCATTTCTGTTTCCTCCCACAAACAAGTGCAGCTATGTTTTAGCCTCCTCTTTGACCCACGTGCATACAGTCATGTTACTCCATGATGGAGGCGTACGAGGAATGTGTTCTTCCTTAGCCGTGCAAGCACCATCATGTGACATCAACGAAGAAGGTTAACATGTTGCCAAGTGATATAATCTCTTGTGTCACATACATGGTCCTTCACCAGTCAAAACATTACATGACACATGGGTGGGTGGACTGTGTGGATGTGGGTGCCCGTGCATGTTTCCATATATGTGAGTGTCTCGTTTCTATCTCTGTATCTTGTGGATACATGTTCGCACATGTGGGTGTATGTTTACACATGAGGGTGTATGTTTACACATGTGGGTGCCCATGCATGTTTACATATATGTGAGTGTCTCATTTCTATCTCTGTATCTTATGGGTGCATGTTTGCACATGTGTGTGCATGTTTGCACATGTGGGTGCATGTTTGCACATGTGGGTGCATGTTTGCACATGTGGGTGCATGTGCATGTTTGTATGTGTCTCATTTCTATCTCTGTAACTTGCTCTCATCACTTAAAAAATTATGGGGCCATTCTATAGCGGCTCCCTGAGGCTGCTCTCCCCCTTTGACAGAAGTGTTTTCCCTGTGTAGCTCTAAGTGGCTTATCCAGTCGGTCACTCCTACTGATGAACATTGTGGTTGTTTAATAACATCTTCTGGCATCCAAAGTTAATAGAGCAGAGTGCTGCAAATGACTTAAGACATCAAAGTAAGGTCTCTATGCTCTCATCTGCGTATTGTCTTTTATGACCATGTAAATGTTTAAGAAATCATTTTTTAAATGACAATAAACTAAGTTGGATACAAGCAGCAATAAGTCTAAGCATGAATTAAGATGTTAACAGCATCACTTCGCTTAGAAACACATCTTGCTCGAGTAACTTGGAACACCCTTCTCTGGTAGGCTAGATGGTCTACAGCGTCTGAACAGAAGGGGTTGCCGTGTGGTCTGAAGCTTCAGTGGGTTGTTTCAAGAGTGTTGGTGTATAATTCCTAGGCCCCCTGTATGCTATAGACTAAAACGTCTAAGTACAGTTATTGATGCACTTAGACATCAAGCTTCTCATTCTGGGAAAATTAGAAATATATGTGAGCTAATGGTATAGTGTTGGGGTTACACTGAAATGTCAGTATGAGTTGGCTTCTATAGTCCTGTGCATTTAGTGCAGCCAAGTGTACTGACAAGTCCCAGCCACCGTGAGCACACTCAGGACCCATGCCAAGCTTACGGCCATCAGCTCTCATTAGAAGGACCTACTTAAGACTGAGGTCAGAAATGGAATCTGCCTGTTCACAGTATCTAATAGGGGAGAGGCAACTCTCTTCCTTCCTTTAAAAATGTTATTTTCTGGATGTAGGAAGGACAGTAGGACTCTACGTCATCACGGTACAGCCCCTGGTGACACCTGTGAGGTAGGCAAAACCATCATAGGATGCTAAAGCGATTGAAGAGGTTATTGAAAAACAGGACAGTCACAGGGCCTTGGAGTCCTGTCCCATGGATTTATCAGATACATACAAAGGAGCAAAGGCACCTCCAAAGGAGAGATGTGACAGACACTGCACTGATCATGTGATCAAACTGAGCAGGCCCAACAGTGAACCCAACTGTCATTAGAGCCCTCATGTGATTCAGTAGGAATGCATCACTCAGAAGTGTGATTCTGCCAAAAAACTCTACAGGACCTCACTGTGAAGAAGGGATCAAGTACAGGAATCGGGTGACATCCAATGGAACAATGGGTCTCGTGCTCCAAAAATTCCCATGCCCCAAAAGATGCCTCCCTCCCAAAAGAAGCTGACATGTGTCCTCCTCCTTTTCTAGATTGGAAAAAAAAAAAAAAAGAAAAAAAAAAAAAAACAGATCATGAGAATCAGAGTCAGCCGTCAGTATCCCACTAGCTCCTGGAGCGGGAAGCAGCTCCCGACAACCCTGTGGGGAAACGGGAATTTTACTGTAGACCAAATACCATTATTGTGTTCACGCTCAATTTCTTAGATCTGTTAATTATTGAAAATGTAGGCGTCTCAGGAAATATGTCCACCAAGAATGTCTTTTAAACATAAGGACAAAATCTTCTATGTTTTTGGTATTTTTAAAGTGTTTTTGTCAGTATGTTTGATATAAAAAAATTAAGAAACAGACAATATTCATAGAATCCCGCCTTGTGTCAGGTTCAAAAGAAACTCGACAAATGGCTACCAGATGTGCCTATCTGTAGTCAAGGCACAGGCTGGGCTCCAGGCTCTCTCAGTGTAGTGAATACTGTTGGAGTCCATGCTGGCCTCCTGGCTCTTCTCAGCTCTTCTCAGCTCTTCTTAGTCTTCCCCTTACCCTAAACTTAGGAGCTTTCCTTCCAACTTTCTCAGACCCATATAACCATGCCATTCTGACCGTGTGTCCCCTTGGTCCTCTCTGTCTCCCTCACATGGTCCCCTCTCGGTCATCCCTTCTCCTTTCTCCCTCACTCTCCCACACCACACCTCCACTCATGGCCTGGTCCAGTCTGCTGGCCATGTTCAATCTACTACTTTCTCTCCCGGCTCTGGACTCCTCCAGATGCCTTCTTTTCTCTCTTCTCTTCTCTCCCTTCTATCTACAATAAAAGCGTCCCCTCCATCACACCTTGGAGCAGTCATGCCTCAGTTCATCTATCCAGTGCCAAAACCCTCTTAGACATGACACCTTGATCTAAAAAGTTGGAAATAGTCAGGTACATTATATAGTTTTATTTTATTGTATTATTGTAACTTACAGAAGGATATATAAATATGATGATAAAAGTGGATGCCTTGATAGGTAACAAAGAAGCTAAAAGAACAAGATGGTAGATTAGAGACGAGCAAACACATTTATTATTGTTGTTGTTGTTGTTATGCCACACTGTCACAGCATGTACATAGAGGTCAGAGAATAACTCCAAGGACTCAGTTCTCTCTTTCCTCTGTGAGGTTCAGGGCTCACACTCAGACCACCAGGCTCATGCAGCAAACATTTTACCCATAGAGCAACCCCCTGGACCAGGAGCAAGTGCACTTTATATGTTAGAAGAAAAAGAGGAGGAGGAGGAGGAGGAGGAGGAGGAGGAGGAGGAGGAGGAGGAGAAGGAGGAGAAGGAGGAGAAGGAGGAGAAGGAGGAGAAGGAGGAGAAGAAGAAGGAGAAGAAGGAGAAGAAGAAGAGGAGGAGGAGGAGGAGGAGGAGGAGGAGGAGGAGGAGGAGGAGGAGGAGGAGGAGGAGGAGGAGGAGGAGGAATACTGTGACCTATACTGTGACTGATTCAAAAACACCAGGGGGAATTGTTTTTATAATAAGGAAATGTAAAGGCCTAAAAAGTAAAGATCTAAGCCCATGAAAGGACTTAGGGTCCTGGAGGAGAGGCCTTGGTGGTTTCTCGAGGTATTGATGATATCCTTGGGAAAGTCCTGTGACCGGGGTATAGCTCAGTAGAAGAGCATTCACCAAGCTTGTGAGGGGCCCTGGGATCAAACCTTCACCACAATATTTAAAGGCTTTTATTTCAGCATTTTTTTTTTATTTCACAGAAATTTCCTTCAAAATTTTTTTTTCTGAAAAAGAAAATGCCTCCTAAGGAAATCTCTCTAGAGATGGCCGATGAACTAATTAACCCCTAACATGTTCTTCACGATGGGATAAAGTGGGAAGTAACACAAATGTGTAACCAAAATTTTTTTCTTTCAAAAAAAAACTTTTAAAATAAGTTACTGGACTATATCCACCAGAGGACTACCTAGAAAGGCATTTCTGTAGCTTTTTAAATGGGAGAGGCATATAAAACACGCCATGCATTTCAAATCACATGCCCATAAAGACGTGAGGCAACACAGCTCTCTTGGAGGGACAGAGTATAGACCTTTTTTTTCTCATCATATTTATGTTTATTTCTTTTGTTTTCTAAAAACAGGGGAGATTTTATAGTTTCTTTATAAGTAGTGGATCTATTTTTATAGGTTGAGCTGGGAAACCATGCAGGGATAGCTCTGGGGGGTTGAGATCTGGACACTTTTCTCAACAATGTTTCAAAGTCAGGAGGACCATGCTGAGGTGGGAATCACCACCTCTCGCTTTTGACTCTGGTGACCACCTGGTGTGGCTCGCAGGGAAGAGGGGAGGAGCCAGATGTCAAAACAAACCCTTCAGCTATCAGCAGGCCCTAAAAGCACTTCAGTATAGCAGCAGGTCAATGTCCACTGGACCATGACAACATTTTCCCCTGCCTGCTCCCTGGGGAAGGATTGCATCTAAAGGGGAGACAGCCTACTTTCAACAGAGAGACAGCCCCCATTAAGCTTCACATGTCACCTCAGACAGCACGGGGCACTAAGGACTGTTGTTAAAAGCTGTCAGAGGACACTCCCACTCAGAACATCCCTGTGATGCTGGGAAGGGGGGCACAAAACATAGCAGAGTCTGGCTCCTGTCAAACGGAATGACGTTTACTTCACACTTGGGGATGGATGACTGGAGGGACATCTGATTTGAAGCTTCCCTCCTTCCCATTAGCTCTTCTGCCTGGGCTAGCCACTTAACCACTTCAGGGCCTCCTAAATAAGCTGTGTAAAGTACCCAGGACACAAATTCAGGGTGGGGTGTGCACATGATAAGCAAAAGAGACTGCACTCAGGCTATACATTTTCACGTTGACAAGGAATTTCTATGCTGCCAAGCAGGTCAGAGCCCTTATTTCACGAGCACGTTAAGCAAGGGGACTTTTTGCCTACCCCTCCCCCACGTCATCACTATGACCAACACCCAGCACCAAACATTCTTACACAGCGGGAAGAGGGCACTAGAAGCAAAGTAGAGAACAATTGTTAGAGAGAAGCCTCTTTCTACAGTGAAGATACTTCTCCACTCTCCAGTCTGCATGACTGGATGACTAGGGGAAGAACAGTTACAGCTGCCAGCATCTGGGGGCACGTGAGATTGGCCAGGTTCCCCAGGGAAATGCATTTCCCCTCAAATGCCACCAGGAGTCATTATAAGTAAACTGCTTTATTAAAGAAAAAAAATATCTACAGCTGAGAAAAATTTTTGAGTTCCCAATTCAGATATTTTCTTAGGCAGTGAGCTTGCTCACCTGTGCTATGACTAACCAAACAAGAGATGGAGTCTTAGAGAGGACTAGGTCAATCTAGAGAAAGAGCAGCCTTGGGGAAGTCTGTGCCTCCAACCTTTGGTAAGAAGAGGGGGAGAGAGTTGAGGAGACAAAGGGACAACACTCCCAGAAAGCCCTGGAATCCATCTAATGCACCCTTCCATGAAGACCGCCTGCATAAGATGGGGGTGGGGTTTGCTCACCAGGAAGGATGCTCTTGGGATGTATCTAATACCGTTGCCCGTGTATACAGCTTCTCCACTTTCTGGATACATGGTAGGATTATCCTGAATCTCCCCATGGATGCTCTCAAACCTGGCATCTTTTTTTCCCCCTCAAGAGAGGGTTTCTCTGTATAGCCCTGGCTGTCCTGGAACTCACTCTGTAGACCAGGCTGGCCTCCAACTCAGAAATCCGCCTGCCTCTGCCTCCCAAGTGCTGGGATTAAAGGTGTGCGCCACCACTGCCTGGCTCAAACCTGGCATCTTAAGAGACACTGGATATTAAGCTCAGTGATCCTGCCACTGTGTCTGTAACCACAGGCCTTAGAGCCCTCAGAAGCTACACTGAGTGTGCCACCATATCAAGGAAGTGGTCCTCCAGGGGGCCCATCTTGACCTCTAGCCTGGGAGAGAAGGGGTTAAAAACCAAGTGTGCCTCAGTGCACCACAAGTCTAGACCATGCGAAACAATGGAAAAGAAGACCCAAATCTGATATCAGATGGAGGCTCCAAACTCAACTGGACTTGGCGTTAAATCCTAAAATGATAGAAAAATGAATCCATGTTATTAAAGAGGAAGAAGGATGCAAAAGTAAATGAAACTGCTTTGTGTTTAGTCCCCAGATTGAAATTCCCCAAAAAGCCAAAAATCAGGGCCAAGTGCTGGCGACTGGCCTCAGGAAGCAGCGGCTGCTCACCTCTGCAGGCCTTAAGACACATGTGTATACACGTATACACACACACACACATACACACACACACACACACACACACACCACGCTGATTTTTCAAAAGACAATCGATACTGCTCTAAGACAGTCGACGCTAATCGGCCCCAGCAAGTTCAGTGCACTAAGCCCATTATGTGCCTTTCCGCTTCCCTCAGAGATAGCGCTGTATCACTCTGCACAGAGAGGCTGTGCCCTGCAGAGAGAGATTACAGATTCCTGGAGAAGTGGATGACATCCAACACCCGGAACAGAGGAGGTGGGGGAGCACTGGACAGCAAAGCGATGTATGGCCAAGGCGGGTGATAACATGGTAGAGCTCCTGAGCTTACAATGCCTACCCTACGCCCTCTGAAGAATGGCTCCGCCTGTGTTCCAGCCTAAAAGTAGGGCAAAGGAGTGCCTAAGAATTCCATGGGACCTTCGGGGCCAGGAGAGACTAAGCAGATTACACTATGTAGCAAAGGGCCCCAGGGGAAGGACTGTCATGGAAGAACACCAAGGGCCAACAGAGCAAGGCAGAGGAGAGCCTGGAGCTTTGGAGAACTGTGGCTCCGGTTGTGACTCGGGCTTCTCTAGCACTTTGAAAGATACAAGAAGAAGAAACTAAAATTCTCTCTGAGTTCCTTTGGCTGCTAGACAGCGCATCTGTGAATGTGGCGTTAGGCAAAGCCTTGGCTGAGTGGGGCCCTAGGTCCCATCCGGGTGTAGATGCTTCCTCGGACACACTTCCCATCAGCACCCTTCCCCGCCACCTCACCCTCTCCCCTCCAAAAGCCACCATACAACTCAGAACCAGCACACCTTCTCCCAGGACGCTTAACTAACCTCCACTGGGACTGGATGACCTTCCCTGGATCAACCCCCAACACCTTGCATCTCCATGGTCCATTTAATCACTTAGTTGAGTAGTGTGTGTGCCTTTGGAAACAGGATTTCAGCCTGAACTTGTACACTCAAGCCTGTGCCATGTCTGATAAAGAAAGCTTCGGTAATGAAGACCACTGAGTCTCTCAAACTGATGCTTTAACCGGAGCTAAATGGTGGGGAGAATTTACCTAAGCTGAATGATAGGAAGAGAGACCCCGTTTCTGTGCTCAGCCCCGCGCCCATACACCACAAACTGAATTTCCTGTGTTTGTACTGACACCTGTTGCTTGTTCAGAGGCCCAACTCTTCTGCTGGTTCATTCTGTATGTTCCTAAAACATTTACATAAAGACTAGCTCTACAGTGAGAAGGGGCACAGCAAAGACAGAGTAAGACTCTAAAATCCACTGAGAGAAAGTGTAGAAGGTGTTATCGTAGATGATTTGGGTGCCAAGTCCCAGGTCAGATGTTTTGTGACCACAAGCCTACATGAAGGAAAGGAGGCAGTCTCCCAGAACTGTGCTAACGGAGCAGCAGCAGCATATTATAGGACGGGCTTCCTCCGTTTCCCCAAGCACCTTAGAGCTTGCCAAATAACTAAATGGATCTTTTGAAATTAATCCAGCCCTAGGGAGGAGAAAGAATGCTTTTAACTTGGTGTAACACAAGAGTTACACAGGAAAGGAATGGATCCAGAAAGAAAGAGAGAGAGAGAGAGAGAGAGAGAGAGAGAGAGAGAGAGAGAGAAAGAAGAAGAAGAAGAAGAAGAAGAAGAAGAAGAAGAAGAAGAAGAAGAAGAAGAAGAAGAAGAAGAAGAAGAGGAGGAGGAGGAGGAGGAGGAGGAGGAGGAGGAGGAGGAGGGGGAGGGGGAGGGGGAGGAGGAGGAGGAGGAAGAGGAAGAGGAGGAGGAAGAGGAGGAGGAGGAGGAGGAGAAAGATGACAATGAAGACGACGACCTTTCAGGCCAAACCAGAAACATGAACTGTGTCTGTCCACACTCTACATAGCCCTTCCAACCTCTATAGCATTCAACCTTGCTCACACCTGAGGCCAGCCAGGCTGGGAGAGCGACACAGGCTGGATGTTAGGACAGTGGAGAGGCTTGGGGGAGGAGGCAGAAGGAAGAGATGAGCTGGCACTAAGTCCTGCCACCAACCTAGGGTAGACCACACCATATTCCTATTATCCTATGACCCATCATGAAGAACAAAACACCCAAACGGGCTGGAGAGATGGCTCAGAGGTTAAGGGCACTGACTGCTCTTCCAGAGGTCCTGAGTTCAATTTCCAGCAACCACATGGTGGCTCACAACCATCTGTAATGGGATCCAATGTTCTCTTCTGGTGTGTCTGAAGACAGCGGCAGTGTACTCACATACATGAAATAAATAAATAAATCTTAAAAAAAAACAAACAGAGATAACGTTCACCCACCTGTACTATCTAGACTTGTAGACAACTTGAACCAAGACTAAGAAGGACCCCAAATCACCTGTGAGGCTACTGGGCTCGATGACTTTGCCATGGGCTATGACTCCTTTCCTGCTTCAAAGAAGAATGCTGGACTATGCTGGCAACAGACAAAGACCCTCAGCATGCAGAAGCCAGGAGATTAGAGCTGAGGTACTCATGCCAGATCCACAATCAGGGCACCCTGGAACAGGCCAAGCTTGACACGTGCTGAGCCACATGGCACAGCCAACACTGCTGTGGGGTCACAGAGCAGGTCTTAAAAGCTTGTTGTTCAGCATAAGGGACAGAGATGAAGTGTGACTGAGGACCCTCCCTTGTTGACAGCAAGGCATATGAACAAGCTGAATGGCAACACAAACACCAAGGGACGGTCTTTGCCTGTCCATCTGGGAACTGTCAACTCTGGGAAGATGGAAGTGTTTTGCTCACATTTCCCCACTCTTGGAGGTAAGAATTAAATGGGCCTCTGGTTCACAGTGAGGACGTTTCCTGTAACTCACAGGAAAGCACTGAGCATCTTGTACAACTCCCAGTAGCTCTTTCTCTCAACAAAACCAACAAAAGTCATATGGCCTTGATTATAGAGGATCGTCTACAGTAACTTACCACATTCTCCTCCAAGGATATGAAACAAAACATATTTATTCAATTAATCCTGACTTAATTCTTAGAGAAATCAAATGGTGCAAGAGGGTGTGTGTCTCAAAATACAAGCTCCCAGAGGACAGGGACGTGGCTGCCTGTCCCCGCTGCCCCCCTCCCTTGTGACCTAGGAAACCATTTACACATTGATTACTTAAGTGAACAATAGAGCAAGTGACTAGGCAGATGTCCATGTCCTCAACTTCCCCAATCTGTACTACACATTGCATTTAAAATCATTAGTGGAGAAGCTTGTGGTGGTCGCTGACTGGGAGGGGAGAGTCAGTTCTCCCCAGGAGTGTGGACCCTGGTAGGTGACCCCTCCCCCCAGTGAGTGGCAAAACCTACATCCCTGTGTACAATGTCAGCACTAATTGGAATCTGTGAGTTACAAAAAAGGAAAAAAAATGGAGAGGACATGAAGTTGGGAGGAGGATATGGAAGGAGGACCTGAGAGGACTTGAAATATAGGAGCAGGATACATTGTATACATGTATAAAATTCTCAAAGAGATTAATTTTTTAAGTATCATAAGAGAGGAATGGCCTACCCATAGGCTATCATTTTTGCAACTTTGACCTGACTGTAGATTTCTTTTAGGGGATAGAAGATTTCCCACACAGCACCCTTCCCCCTAGACACCACTTGTCCCTGCCCATGCACTGTGGCAACTCAAAATGTGGCCAGATGCAGCCAGAGTCTTCAGGGACACAACCTTCTCCAGATTTGGATCAATGGCCTATAAAACACTTCCAAAGAGCTGACCAGGCCCAGAGAGGTGGCTTCGTACTTCCAGCTCATGGATGACACAGAAAGAGCAGCAAGGGAACGCTTTCCCTTGTCTTCTCCTCGGTGAGTACAGCCAGCAGGCCTGGCGGGAGCAGTGGGCAGGAGGAAGTATCAGGTAATGAAAAGCAGGCAGATGTCTTAAACACACACGGAGACCAAACTGGGGCCCAGGCCTTGTCTGTATTCTATAGAAGAAGCCACTTTGCCGCCGTGGTGAAGATGGACTTGATTTTTAATGATCTCCCCTCAGCCTCTTCTACCACAAGGGCATTAAAGCATCTATAGGATCTGCCAGCAGCAGGGGATTCGTCAGCTGCAATTGCACTTAAGACCCCGGCTTGGAGCATCTGTTCCCAATTATAAGTGAGACCGGGGGTTCATTAATACTGCCACAATTTCAGCTGGATCCTCAGAGAACTGGCTCTGCAGACATTCCCAAAGCCAGGTGCAGATGTGAGAAAGGGTTCTCCCCCACACTCAACTGAACTGATGCTTCTCGAAGACTGTCTCCCTGGCAAAACCCACAGGGAAGTAAGAATCGGCCCTCCCAACAGGCTTCTGAGGACCATGTAATTTCCCTAAGTAGGACCACTGCCTGTGTGTATCCTGGTGGGCATACCAGGTTACCATCCTTTACCACAAAACACTAACACCCAGCACAGGTATGGGTCGTAGATTCTGAGGGTTCCTGTTCAACATAGATGTGTGTGAAAAGACACCAGAGATCTCTACTTCTTGAAAATGTGAAAACGAATCCTTTTTAGATTCAGGAAGACTCACATGCTCCAAAAATAAGGAAGAATAAAAACAATTACTTGACCATCACCAGAACCCTGATTTGGCACATTATGGAATGCATACATTCACTGGCGTGATCTAACAAATTAAAATGTCCTTTGTGAAGGCCAATACTACATTAATGTCTACTGCTGCTAAATGAATGAGAAAGAATGTGAATGTTAAACTATAGAAACAGCTTATAAATTATAGGAAACCTGGGCATGAAAAAGTCTAACTGTCTTGAGATGGTTTATCAGGTAAAGTTACCTGCTGCCAAGGCTGAGGGACTGAGTTCAATCCCCAGGACCCACATAAGGGAAGGAGAGAATACTCTCTTGCAAGGTGTACCCTGACCTCTATAGATGTGCCTTTGTGGACATGTCAATCCCCACAAATAAAGATTTTTAAAAAAGAAAATTGAAGTCTACTGAACACACAGAGATGCTACCCAAAGAGTTAGCATCAACTGCATATTGGACAAAAATGAGTGATTTACTTCTTTTTTTTTCTGTGACATCTTTTATCTTTTAAATTATCTATTCCTTTAAGTTGGAAAAAAACACTATAAAGTCAAAAGAATAACAGAATCCTCCCATTAGAGTGTAAATACATTTTTTTTCTATAGTCCCCTTACCTACTTTTTTTCTGTAACATTCAAAACACTATTGTGCCCTTATCTGCTTTCATTCATGAGCTTGGCCCTCTCCTGCTCCCTCTCCTCACCCCCCTCCTCCCTCCTGACCCCCATCTCTCTCTCTCTCTCTCTCTCTCTCTCTCTCTCTCTCTCTCTCTCTCTCTCTCACACACACACACACACACACACACACTCCATTCAGCTAGGAGAGTGCCTGAGAAACAATAGATACTTGGCATAGTTTTTACTTGGATCTGTGGGTTTGATTATAGGTTTGCTTCTGGTTTTTATTTTTAATTGCATGTGTTGCTACTACTGAATTTTGATTCAGTAGTAGCAAAAGAAATTGGCCTAACCACTTTGGGAAATGGTCCAACCACTTCTCTTAAAGCTGAATGCTCACTTGTCTTATGATGAGCACTGGATTCCACACTAGGTGTGTTCCTGGGAACCTAGGCCTACCCACAGACATGTCCACGACAGTGTTCTTATGTAATAAAGCCCAATTGCCTCCCAAATGCTCCTTAATAACAAGTTGGCCATGTTTGGAGTATTCATAGCACAATAAAAAGGAAAAGATAACAGGTATCAAAACAAAACTCAACTTTGGTGAATGAAAAACAGACATAACACAGGGGTAGCAGACACAACAGAGATAGCAGACCCAACAGAGGGATAGCATGCACATATGCACACACACTGTTGACAGTGTTTAGGACCCCAGAGTCAGGCAAAAGGATATCAATTGTTAACATATTTCAACATAAATCTGGGTGAGCTCAGGTAAGTTGACAACAGGCACAGGCATGAAAGCATAACCGACAGTCCACTAGGGATATGGTCCAGAATCTCAAGTAGAAGATGCTGGAAAGCCCAGTATGCTAAACTTGCTGGTCTATCTGTAGGCATGTTCTTTGTAGAATGACTTCAAGCAGGTTTCTCCAATCACTACACACTTCTTTGCTTTTCTCAGGCAGAAGCCATGTTTGTCTCCCTACTGTAGGTAAGCACAGCTTGGCCAGTCAGTCTCTGTGTACCAAAAACAGGTACAAGCAAACTAACCAGCCTGCTGAGTCAGTAGGGCAGGATCTGGTCTCTGGAAGGCCCGTGACTGAAATGACCATAGAAAGAAGCTATTCAAAACCACATGCAAGGAGCTGGACGGGTGGCTCGACTGTTAGGGCATTTATCCTTCTCGTAGAGGATTCAGGATCAGATCTCAACACCCATATGGTGGTTCAACTCACAACTGCCTGCATGACCAGCTGCAGGGGGTGTGATACCCTCTTCTGGCTTCCGCAGACACTGCATGCATGCAGCACACATACCCACAGACAAACACTAACACACATAAAATACAAATATATAAATCTTTTTATGATGTATTACAAAGGTTCTTCTGCAGAGTTATTTAAGCCAGCAGCCCAGGCACATGAAAGTTTCACAGTTTCCAAATACCAACCAGAAAGTGCGGCAATTGGGTCTTCACGGGGATGCCATTTCCACTCTCTTTCACTGGAAGTGACACAGGACTCATTCAAGAAGATGAGAAATGGTACAGACTGGGCCCCAGGGCTAACACAAGGCTGGCTGGTTATAACGAAAGCCGTGAGCATCTTGTTCAAAGTGCTGGGCACTCACCAGGAAGGCCTCCAAAGTCCCAGGAGACTCAGCATGCCCACTAAGCATGGAAAGATCTGGAAAAACTCAGATACCTCAGAATAATGGCACAATGGGAAACCCCCAGATAGCCACACATCTCTTTAATGGACTCTTTTCTCCATCTTGGCCATAGGTTTACCAATTGTAGGCATCATGAATTTACTACCGATTAGGAAAAAAAAATCAACCAAGTGGCATAAAGTGAAGCTTAAGACTTGGGAGGGAGATCAGTGGAACAGCTTTGGAACACAGGACCCTGTCAGCTCTTGCTACTGATCACGATTCCCTAAGCCTTAATGAGTCTTCTTTTTTCCATGGCCCATGATCTTTCCAGAGTAATCTGGCCAACCAAACAAAATGCTTTGATATACCAAGGAGAAGGTAGCGAGCAGGATCTCTGAGCCTGACCCCATTTCTTTCCTATATCTCTAAGTGCCAGTATGTATCTGAGGGTATAGCCCCTGAAGAAGCCAATTCTTTGTCACATCTATTCTTTGTCTACTCTATGACCTTAACATATCTTCTGCCTCGATGCCTGTTTACTGTAAACTCAAGCCAATGTCGGAGTCAATTTCCTTCAGTTCGTCCACGTGTAAATCATACCCAGTCTGTGATGAATATGCAAAAACAGAGTCTTGTGGAATTTGGCCTCTGAAGACAGGAAGATTTGGGTTTGATGGTTACCCAGTCCTCTGTGGTGGAGAAGGTCCCCGCCAATCTGACTGGGGTCATGAGTGCAAACATTCCTACACCAACCAGGACCTCAGTGTTATTCCAGTCCACAGATGAGCCATTACTGGTGTTCAAGCTGATGCATAGCACACATGCACTTGGAAATGGGATCTTTCCTTCTCCTGATGTCAGTGGTATCCCTGTTGGTATAAGGTAAATTTGCCAGTCTCACTTTGCTTCCTGGTGTTGGTTCTTTGGGGTGAATGGCTATTCTCCAGGCTTTCTCTGTAAACACTGCCTGAGAACCACCTACACCCAAATTACCTAGACTGTGCATCAGATGTACGTTCCTTGATGCCATTTGTACATGGTGGTCTCTGTGATCTAGACTGACAGGTCTCAACTCTGTACTGAAGCAAGCCCTGCCAGTGACTTTGCAGTGTTGTATGGTTAGGGTATGCTGGCCCAGCACAGCCCACTGGGCACTGCTGTTTTAGCCTTGTCTGTGGGTGCTCATCGCTAACTTGGCCTGGCCTCTCTTTGGACTAGTTTGGAATCGTTCCCTATATAGAGAGACACAGAGTGTGTATAGCTGAAATGGAAAACAAAGACCCCTCCCCACTACATCCCATTCTATCTGTTTTATCTGGGCTGAGATTCCCTAGGGCAGCTCTAGGAAGCTCTGCTTCTGGCCCCAAACACTAGCACTGCTCCACTCTGCATAGGCACCCACTCCCCCCCCCCCCCCGCCAAAAAAAAACCCTGATGGGGAACATTGATGATAAGCCATACATAACATTGGAAAAGCCTAAAGTTATTACAAACACATGCATAATACGGCCCTTTTCCTCCGATATATTGTACTAAGGGCTGAAGAGATAGATGGCTCAGTGAATGGTTAAAAACACTGACTGCTCTTCCAGAGGACCTGAGTTCAAATCCCAGCAACCACATGGTGGCTCACAACCATCTGTAATGGGATCCAATGTCTTCTTCTAGTTTGTCTGAAGACAGCTACAGTGTATTCACTTTTTTATAATAGTGGCTTATGTTTATTTTTTATGTACGTTGAGTATCGACAGCCCTGTCTCTGCATCCTGTGCATGTCTGGTGGCCAAATGGCCAGAAGAGGGCATCAGGTCCCCTGTAATTGGAGTTACAGGATATTTTAATTCTCTTGACGTGGGTGCTGGGAACTGAACCCAGGTCCTCAGCAAGCGCTACTACCACTGAACCATCTCTCCAGGCTCACCGTTTATTTTTCAAGCATCAGATGACTGTCCTGAGGGACACACTCACAGAGAAATTGTAAGAAAAGTGACCCAGTCAAGGTGATTTGCACATCTGTGGATGCATCACTCTTCCTCTCCCTTGAGAAACCATTACTCTCGTGCCTGCCATGGGGACACAGGGAAGGCCCACACCCAAGGCTATAAAGTACATGTCTTGGGTACAAGGCAATATGGTGATGGGATACAGTTGTCTCTCCCTACCATAACTGACCTCTGAGAGCAAAGCCTTTCGTGTGTGACCTCAAAGTCTGGGCTCCACTTGTTCTCATCAATAGGAGAGAGGATGGGAAAGAGTACAAGGAATACTGACTTCACAAAGCATCCAGGAAACCGCAGCACCTCATCCCTAAACAAAAGAGGGAAACACAGCTCTCAAGCCCAGCTCACTTGACTAGCCACAAAGACACTTGAAAAATATGTAGTACTACGGTGTGAGCCCATATGCACACAGCACCAAGGCTGTAGAGGATGGCACAGAAAGACACAGTGGGGAGAGAAGGGGTAGGAGACCAGTGCTTAGGTCGTCTTTGTACCTCAAGTTCTATCATTAACTCTTTTGTCCCCCAAAAAGGTGTTGTGTAAACACATAGGCAAGAGAAGCCTCAGATAAACACACCTGATAAAAATACCTTACAGGCTTTCTCATTTCTGGACCCTCAGCCCTGCCCATGCCCCTGCCTGGATCACTGCTGCCTCTTCTCCTCAGCTAACTCAGACCATCTTCTGGCTCAGCCTCTGTCCCTTCCCCAGAGATGGAGGCTTTCCTCATCCAGAGCTTTCTGGAGTTCCTCCTCCCTGTCCAGGCTCCAGAAACCTGTGCCTCTGCCTCCCATCTCTCCTCCCAGCTATACCTGGATGGCTATATGAAGGAGATCTGTCTCACACAGAAGATCAAAGACCCAGGACAGTACAGACTGGCTGTCTCCTGTCCCCAGTACCTAGCAAAGACCTGGTATGGCTGGCATTTGAGAATCAGTTCCACAACAATGAGACACCCATCTCTGGATCAACTGTTTATTATTGCTTGGGGTTCCCTAAGCCCTAGGCAGTGTGCTCTGACCACTGTGAATTATAGGCCCCTGGCTGCGTTTAATAAGTAGGAACTGAACAGCTAGTTATTGGGAGAGAAGGAGCAACAGTCTGACCAATCCTAGGCCTACTGTCAATTAGTTCTAAATCCAAACCTGGAGCTTAGGAGTAGACTTGAACTCTGTGGGAGCCATCACTAGACTGTGTGGGTCCAGTCCCCAGAGGAATTGTCTCCAAATTGTTTCCAAATGTGGGAACTGAGACCAAATGGTATGTATCTGGAGTGCAGAGGGACTAAGAAAGCCATGGTAGCACACAGGATAGCTGGACCATCTGCCTCAGGGCCCCATCCCATCTCTACCCATAAATCTAGCCTTGGACAATCATTTAGTCTTTTACAGAAATGTCTTCAGTATAATTATCTAACGTTGGAAAATAATGCCATGTGTTAGCATCTAAGTAACGCCTGTCTAATGTCCAGCACAGAGACACCTCGCAATAGGAAAGTAGATGGAGCTGCAGAGATGGCTCAGCAGTGGAGTACAGAACGCTCTTGCAAAGGACCTGGGTTTAGCTCAAAGCACTGGACCTGTAACTCCAGTGTCCAAGGTTCTTGTGCCTCTTCTGACTTCCCAGGCTCCTGCATGTGTGCAGTGCACGTAGACACATACAGGCACATGCACATACATGATTTTAAAAAAAAAAATATAAACTCAGCCTTCCTGAAATATGTGAGTTTAGAAACTGTGTTTGGTTTGAAATGCCATTCTGAGTAAAAAATAAAATAAAATTTTTATAAAATATCTAATTACTTATAACTAATTTTCCTCTTATCTCCTCAAGCAAAATAACAGCTGAGCTAATGGTTGGTCAAGTCTTTCCCCTTGGGGACTCTTATGGGTCAGGCTCTCTGTTTGGAGCCGCTTCTTAGCTTGTAAAATAGCCTTGCCAGCGTGTCCCAAAGTTCCTGGTCTCCCAGAAGTGCAGTCCAGTGCTGTCCCTGTTGGGGGAGGGAGGACCACAAAGACCAAGGGGAGATGGGAAACTCAGTTCAGACAGTCAGCAGAGACAAGAAACCCTACCACATCTGCAGAGCAAGACCTCTCTCTTCACTCTGCCAAGGACAGCCGAACAGAAGGCCAGAGAAGACAGGATGCTCTTAAGCCTGTCAACCCTTAAACTGTCCCAGGGAAGTAGTTATTTCTCTCAGTGGTCCTGTGGTCCAGAGGATTTAAGACAGTGGGTTCATTAAAGAGAGTTAGGATCCCAACTCATTCATGTCTCCTCGAACCTGTTTAATCAAAATGACCTGCCGAAACACTCTATCACAAACCCACCTCATGTCGTAACAAGTTAATGACCAATCCATTAAGCCAAGCCATCTCTGCTTGCCAGCTCCATGGACAAAGTCAACCCCTGCCCTCCAAGAGGAAGTCCCACTCACACTTGAAGACCATTTTAAGTGAGATGTTACGATCAGAGAGTCACTGCCACCCATGTCTGCCACCGAGACCGCCACATCCCCGAGAGCATGTTCCATACACTCTCCTCAGAGTTACAAGCCTAGGTCACTCGGGAGCAAGACAAATGCCAACGAAGGCAGCGCTTCTGACTCCTCAGGCTTACTAGGAGGTAATTATCCCGGAGTTAAATGTCAAGGCGGATTCACGTGTGCAAAAGAAAGGAAATGTCATGTTTACTGTAAGCAACAATATTGTTTTAATCAAATCAGAAGCTCATTATTAGAAGATAAAGCTTGACACATACCAACAATAAGCTGTGCCTACCTTGCTTCACACTGTTCAGGTTCAGGGCTGACTGACACAGGGAAGACTTGCTTGCCTCATGCCGTGGATAGAGCTTTGGACAGGGTGCGCACACAAGAGCCATTCTGCCCTGTCGGTTGCAGGCCCCAGGCCCCTCCACATTCAGGTATCTCTGGAATCCTGGCTAAGAAGCTCAGCTCTCCTGACAAACAGGCAAGGATAGTGGTCCTTTTTTCATGGGGTTGTTATATTAAATTGTACACAGGACGTGCCTTGAACAATGCCCGACATACTATAGGCTCCATAAATGTTTGCGATTGTCTATTTCTGCCAAGTTAAATCATTTTCTTACAGCCAGTGGGTGTTATCTTCATGAGAAAAAAAGAAAACCATTTTTAAAAAAAAAAAAGAGCAGAAAATAAGAGAGAACTGTGCCACAGCCTAAGTTATCGGAGACAAAGGATTACACTAAACCTGCTCCCTTTTACAGGTCAGAGCCTCATACTTAGGAAGTAGTCAAATATTTACAAGGATGAATAAAATGAAGGAATGAATAGAGGTAACTTGGTCAAAGCTAAATCAGACTTGAGACATTTTGGTGTCTCGGATTCAGACCATGGGGAAGTCGGATACGTGAGTGAGTGCTAGAGATGGGAAAGTGCTTTGTGGCTTAATACAAATGCTTGCTTTCGATACTCCCTCCTGATGATGGTGATGGTGGTGACAGTGACGGTGACGGTGGTGATGACGATGGTGATGGTGGTGGTGGTGGTGGTGATAGACTTGCCCCATTCCCTGCCCACCAAACCCATTATTTTTGTTTTCAAGACTGATTTGTGCCTCCCAAATATTCTTGACTAGGTCATCTTCCACTGGAGAGTGGTCAACTTACCAACTGCCATCTTAGAGAAAACTCTCTTCTTCCCCCAGCAGCTAACGATTGCCAATAGCTTCATGGATTGGGGTGGGATTGCATGCCCAGCTCCTCTCTCCATGTGGGTGTTTGGTCTGGCTGGGACTTGCTGTCACAACTACTGTGAGCTCACATGTCTCGCTGTCCTGCTTATAGCTTCCTTCCTTCCTGATGTTGTATTTGTGAAAATGTCCAGGCCTCCTTCTGGCCAAAACATCCCAATTTCTATTCTTTATAAAGTAATAAACAAGCTAAGTAACCACAAGCCCATGGAGAAACCACAAGCCCATGGAGAAACCACAAGCTCATGGGGGAACCACAAGCTCATGGAGGAACCACAAGCTCATGGAGGAACCACGAACTCATGGAGGAACCACGAACTCATGGAGGAACCACAGGCTCATGGGGGAACCACAAGCTCATGGAGGAACCACAAACTCATGGAGGAACCACGAACTCATGGAGGAACCACAAACTCATGGAGAAACCACAAGCTCATGGGGGAACCACAAGCTCATGGGGGAACCACGAACTCATGGAGGAACCACAGGCTCATGGGGGAACCACGAACTCATGGAGGAACCATAAGCTCATGAAGAAACCACAAGCTCGTGAAGAAACTATAAGTGCATGGATAAACTACAAGTGCATGGAGGCACCACAAACTCATGGAGGAACCACAAGCTTACAGTGGAACCATGAGCTAATGGAGAAACCACAGGTTCATGAAGGTACTATAAGTTCATGAAGGAACTATGAGCTCATGGAGCAACCAGAAGCTCATGGAGAAACCACAAGTGTACAGAGGACCCACCATCTGAGTGATTTTATGTCATTATTGAATTCCTAACTCCGGCCAGCTAGTCATGAAGTCATTCTAATGGTTCAACTGGCGATAATGAATATTCATGTGCTGAGAGTGACAAGACACTTTTAAAAGTGGCAGTTCAGGAGCTGCCAGGTCACCTTCAGCAATGCCACAGCACATTCAACTGTCAAGAAAACAAGCAACTCATCCCACCATTGTGTCCATTTTCAAGTTGATCCGGTTGGTATGATCACTTCTCTGAAAAAGACTGCTTAGAGCCAAGCGTGGTACTGCATACCTATAATCCCAGCACTAGCTAGATCAGAGGGTCAGGAGTTCAAAGTCAATCTCAGCTACATAATGCGTTCAAGTTTAGGCTGGACTAGAAGAAGCTCTGTCTCAAAACATCAAAATAAAACAAAATGGAGTAACCCTTGGTTTTTAGCTCCCCAAGACCAAAAGTCATTTCTAAGTGTCTCTCACCCAAGCCTGACAAAGTAATGAGTTGATGGTGAGAGATGGGTAGATTTTTTTACACTGTGAGTTTCAAAAACCTGACTTGCATCTTTACCATATTCTTTTAAAGTGATCAGAGACTTCAAAACCGAAAGCCCCAACCAGGCCTGGTGGCGCACGCGTTTAATCCTAATACTTAGGAGGCAGAAACAAGGGATCTCTGTGAGTTCCAGAACAGCGGGGCTACACAGAGAAACCCTATCTCAGAAAACAAAACAAAGAAGGAGCCCCAAAATAATAGGCCCAGAAGCTCAGGTTTTGTTAACCTGGAACAAGGCCTGGATCACTGGAACTGATCAGGCTGACCAGGCTCCTGGCACCCGAGATGCACTTTCTCTCTTATCCCTAGGGTGGCCTGTATCTGGAGAAAGCAGCCTCCTTCTCCTCGGTCCCCAAGGGCTTCTCCACTTCTACAATCCAACTAAAGATAGTTGGGCTTGCAAAAAAAAAAAAAAAAAAAAAAAAAAAAAAAAAAAAAAAAAAAAAAAAAAAAAAAAAAAAACGATCTGAGTTCACACCACTTTAAAGGGGTTAATGGCATTCAATTATTTCTGAGCCACTGCGGAATCACATGACTCCATGAAGCGTGGAAAATGGTGAATGATTGATGATGTTTGCAAATATTTTAACATCTTTGGATGTTTTTAATGGCTTGCTGAACCAAATTGTCATTTTCACAAACTATATACTGCTAAAAGCACTAGCTTGACACTAACTCTGTTCTGGAGGCTTCTTGCTTCATGGTTAAACCTTGGGCCCTTCTTCAAAACAATCATGAAGGCAGTGTTCCCAGCCATGCTAAGAAACATGAACATAGCACGCCTCCTAAAAAGGAGTCCAGATCCACAGAGAAGAAGCCCGAGGATGTGGTTCAGCAAGTAACCTGAGTCTCGCCATCAGTCAAGATTCGCTGAAAAATGTTGGTCTTCTATTTTTAGTCAAGACCATGCAAGGGAAAAACAAGAAATAAGCTGTTCATTTTCTTAAGATGCAAAGCCAAGTGGGAATTAGGACTTTAAACTCAAGACGCATGCAGACCTTCACACAACCCAGAGATCCAGCAGGCTTGAGTGTTTCCGCCCACACGTTCCCTGTTCCAAGTCGCCCAGCAATGGCGGACCATCCTCTAAACCAGCTGTTCTGAACTTCCTAGTGCTGAGACCCTTAAATACAGTTCCTCCTGTTGTGGTGATCCCCCAACCATAAAATTACTTTGTTGCTACTTCATAACTGTAAATTTTTTCTACACCATAACGTAAAATCTGATATGCATGGTATCTGACATGCAACTCCCAAAGAATCATTAATGTAAATATCTGATATGCAGTATCCCAAAGGGGTTGCGATCCACAGGTTGAAAACCGCTGCTCTAAACCAAGCCCAACTTGCCCAGGTATGTAAGGGTTCATCATATGCCTGGATCCTCAACCCTTACTGACATGCAATAATTTAAAGCAAAAACAAAACTATGTCTTTACCCCTCCATGCTCCATTCCTCACACACCTGGCCAGGCGTGGTCGAATCACAATTTGGCCCTTGAGATCTTAAAAGCGCTATAGACGGCTAAGAGAACTTAGTAGGAACTGTGAGATGCAGCTAGAGTCTCTTTATGTTGGGTCCAGCAGGCAAACAGCCCCAAATAACCAAGGAGATTCAATCTGTGTTCGAAAAGCTCTTCCCAGAAGCAGCTCCTCCCAGGAGCAGAGGGGCTGGGAGAGCATAGCAGCAAATCTCCACTCAAGACTAAAGTTGCTTCTCCTTCTGGGAGGGAGAACTGGACAGGTGCTATTTAGAAAGCACAGGAAGGCATCCAGATTCATTCAGCTCCTCAGAAACTGGCTCCCTGCAAAGCCTGGAGACACTGAGAATGAGCTCTAAGAAATCCAGTGGAGAGGAATGTGGGGTGCCTTTCTTTACCTCTATGAATAAGCCATGCCCTAAGAGCACAGGATCCGGTGGTATGGCTCAGGTCATCCCTTTAAATATATATATGGTATGGCTCAGGTTACACATACACAGATTTATATATAAATATATGTGTGTTCTAACACATAAACTACTGCATAAAGACAAAACAACATTCAAACATAAAAGCTTTACTCATTATAAGTCTTGGACATTTTTAGAATATTGAAAGCATCTTGGGGATTTTAATGTCCCATTAATTTCTGCTACTCTGGGGAGTCTTTGAAGGGGCTGGGAGCAGGTCCTGCTAGGGAGGGTGCTTCTTGCCCCATCTTCTGGGGGTTGGGGGTGGGGGCAGAGAGGTTTGTAGGATCCAGGACTGCATCGGAGACAAACAGCAGATGTGCCCTGATGCCCCAGAGTTTCTACCCCACATCCCGCCTAGCACTCATGGGGAAAGGGGGCTGATTCTCTGGACTGCCTGGTCCCTTTTCCCTTCCACAAAAGTCTGGGAGACTCCAAACCACCACATTGTTCGCTGACATCCTGTCAAGCCTATTGCCAGGAGACACCCCCCCCCCCGCCCCCAGACCTCCCCTCACGCCTGCCATATCTGGCTTCCTAATGAATGAGCTATGCACGTTTACTAGGGATTTTTTTTTTTTTTTTTTTTTTTTTTTTTTTTTTTTTGGTGCGCCCTAAAGATGTCCAAATCCTGCCACTCCTGGAAGCTTCACTCCAGGGCTTGGTCAAGTCAGTCTGCCATCAGGAGCTTGCAGACACTTGGAGAGCCCCGCTCCCCAAGCTGCTTAAGGTTCGTGCCCTGTTTGTGTGCGGAGAGCTGCATCAATCCTACAAGTGAACACACCTGGACTACAGGTAACACACAAGAGCACCCAGCCTTCCAAGTTCTCTTTAAAGTTCCTCTCAGGCTAGTCGTATGCACTGTGGACTTCCATGGGAGGTTTGAACCTACCACCCCCACCCCTACACCGGCCTCTGAGCTTCCCCTCCCCCCCCCCCCGCGCGCCCCATTTTCCACCCCCAGGGCTGGTGGCAGCCGTACTCACATCTCGGAAGCGGTTCCAGTACTTGTCACGGTCATACTGGGAGACGGTGCTCAGCCACTGGTCATTGTCTAGGAAATTGGCGTTGTTGAGGGCCGCGCCACCGGCCAGCGCGTCCAGGTGCCGGCTGTCCACTTGGAGGAAGCACCACGCCGCGGCGGCCGCCACGAGCACCGCGATCGCTGGCATCTGGGGGCAGGGCACACGGGCGTGAGCCGGTGACAACAGGGCTACCTCAAGCCCCTCACTCCCACCGGGTGTCTGGGCGCCTCGGGGCGCGCACAAGCTGCAGCGCCTGGGCTCACAGCGGGGGACAGGGTGGTCCCTCTCACACCTGGGACGGAGGCTGCACCTGGAGAGCCCTTATGAATGGAAACAGCTACAAACGCAGAGCCTAGGTCACGGATCCGGGGCCGCCGTCAAACTATATAGGACCCTCTCACCCTCTCTCGGATGTGGGGCTCCAGTACATCTCCCCCAAACCCGGATGCTCAATGTGCCAGCCGCACTCCCACAGACGGGGCCCCACAGCTCTGGGGCAGGGATGGGGATAACAGCGCTCTGAGCATCATCCCAGGCTCTGGCAGATGGGGGCTTCGGGGTGCCCTCAAGCCGGGCTTCTTTCCCAGCTAAGGCAAAGGTCTCTCTGCTCCCGGCCCGCGGCTTCTGCGCAACAGGGACACGCAGAAATGCCCCCAGGCCCTGACCCTGCCGGCCCCAGAGATGGCCTCGGGAATGTCCCAACTACGCCAAATATGCCAAGTTGGGGCTTAGTGTTCTGTGGACACGTACCTTGGGAGCCCGCCCGAGTCCCGGCGCCCGACTTGCTGGGGTTCCTGTACCGCGGTGGCTGGGAAGGCTGCTGCCCGGCTCGTTCCCCTGCGCACCTGCCGCCGCCGCGCGTCCGGCCGCTTTGTGAGCCCGCAGCGCTCTGGCTCGTCTCGGGCGCGGCGTCCGCGGGCGGAGGAAGCCCGAGCTCCTAGCCGAGGCCTCTGGCGCCCCCTGGCGGCTACTCGGCGCTGAGCGGTCCCATGCAGGAGCGTGATTCATTCGCAGCTCTCTGCAGGGCTGACTGACACAGATTTCAAGCCCAGGGGAATGATGTTAGAAGGCCAAGAAGTCGCCAGTGTTGAGGGACTCTCAGCGAGTAGGTGATCGGGACACCCGCCTCAGAATCTTTATGGTGGAGAGAGAAGAGGGCCTCTCAGCTTTCTGAATCAGCATTGCTTAACAGGGTCTCCAAGAGTCTGCCCTTTAAATGAGTCCCTGATGCCTCTTGTGCACAGACAATAGTTGAGTGAACTTCTCTACTCCCTGGTCCAAGCCATACACCCAGCATCTCTAAGTCTGATCCCCACCCAAAGTCACCCCTAGGAGTCCTATGGAACCGTCCTCCAGCTTCAAGCACAGGACAGAAGGAGAAGGCTGGCCTTGGCCCAGCCCTCGCTTCTCTTTCTCAGCAGTTTGGTTTAATAGGGCTGGGAGGGACTTAACAGGTGCCCCTGCCTGAAAACAGGTGCAGCCCCCTGCCTGCTTCTTTGCACTGCTGTAGCCTATTGCCCCATACTCTGTTAGAGACAAACTGACCACACACACACACACACACACACACACACACACACACACACACACACTACAAATTCAGAACACTTCATAATACTTCTTTGAGAAACACCAAACACCCACCAAAACCCTAGTCTTCTGCACACCTGGTCCTTGCCTTCTTCTACCTTCTGCCTTCTTCTACCTACCCTTCTGCCCCTTGCTCTGTTCCCTCCACTCCTCACTTCCTACACAGGAGAGCCTTGGGGTCAGACCCCAGTGGCAAGGACTCCTCCAGCACTGGGCTCACTTTGGCCCTTGTCAAACCCTAGCTACCGGAACCTCTGAATGTATTCTGCAGCTGCCTCATCTCCACTTGTTCAGAGATTTGTGGTCCCTGTGATTCAGGCCAGGACCTCGGTGACACTGTCCTGAGAACTCAGTGTTTCTCAAGCTACAAGCTCACTGTGCTTCAGGTCACTTATGCCAAGCGTGACCTTCCCATGGGCTGGAACTCTATGACAGGACAAGCTGTCTTGCTCTCAGCTGCTCCTCCATGCACAGGGCACAGTTCATAACACACCATGAACAGTATCAGAGGAATTCTGAGCCCCACTTTTCAATATGCCCCCACAATGATGTGGCCTCTTGTGAATCGGGCTATAATAATTTGGCTACGGATGGCATGGTTTAAGTGGAACTGTGATTTATTTTAAGCATAGGCTGAATTGCAGCTCTGTGCACTCTGGGAAGCCTTAGTAGGAGAGAAGTTTTTTTCATGTTTTCTTTTTTCATCTTGGGGAAACACCTCACCCAGGGAGTATCTTATCACAGGGATAAATACACTGAGTGTCTGATGTCATAGCTGAAGCAAGAGAGGCTTGGAATAGTGAGAGGAACGCGTCTTACATTTCAAGAGAAACTTATATGCCAAGTTGGGGATCAGAGTTCTGCAGACACGTACTTTGGATGCCTGCCCTAGTCCTGGCACCTGAGTTACTGGGTTCCGGTAGCACGGTGGCTGGGAAGGCTGCTGCCCGGTTCATTCCCCTGCGCACCTGTCGTCACCATGCATCTGGTCCGGCCGCTTTGTGAGCCTGCAGCGCTCTGGCTCATACGGACCTATGCAAGCATTACCTCATCATTCCTCAGCCATGTTTTGTCAGAGGCCCTGTTTTGAAGAGTCACATCTGATGTCATTTTGCATCCCCATAACCAGTTTTTTCATCAAGCCATCTTAATTTACCTCTGAGCAATAAATCCAGTGATGGGCAGAACAAGCAAATGCCATACCCCTGATGGACCTCAAAGTCTTAAACCCCCATCTCCAACTTTTGGGTCTCCAGAACAAATCTCTCATTTTTCTGGAAAGACCTGTCCCTAGTCTAATTAGAGGGCATCTGCTCTTGGCCAGGCTCCAGGCTCACAACTGGAATCGTCCCTGTAACCACTGTTCATAGGAAGGGCAGCCAGCACCGCACAGGCTGGAGGCGTGTATGTCAGAGCAGGCCTGAGCCAAGAATGGACTTAACCTTGTAGTAGGGTGAAGAGGCTGGCAGCTGGACACCTGCCATCCCCTCAGCCGGTGCTCCTGGGGAGGGGTGTCAGATTTATTCGGCTGTAAGAAGCACCCCGGACCGAATCGATACCGTGCCTTGGGGCTGTATTTCTGCTCTTCATTGGCTCACATACAAGTACAATAACTCCTTGTTTTAACATAGTTCTCATTTCCAAGGAGCCCACATGTTTTATTTTCGGTTTAATGGATCCTCAAACATGTGCTCCTGGCTAGACGGAAGCAGACAGAACCGTCGCCACTTTCTGCCGAGGAGAGGAGATGGCAGGAAGAAACAGGAAGGTCACAGAGAGACGGTCTAGCCCAATCTAGCCCCGGAAGTGTAGGGCAGCACCCCCTCAGGACCCTTGGCTGGCAGGTTGGGCTGGGACCAACCTACTGGGCTCCATCCAGTGACAGGGGTGCATTGTTTGGCTCTCCGCCTGGGTTTATTTTTAGCTACAAACTCATATGTCTTCCTGACATCTGTCATCTCTGTTTCAGAACCTCAGCTGCTCCAAGTTCAAAATGTCAACGGTAGGATGCTTGAGTCTCATTCCTGGCCCTGACCTATGACCCCACCTCAGGGAAGCAACCTCCCAGTCCTGGCATCAACTCTGACCTTCTCAGTCCCCACCTTCAATGACCTTGTAGGATTACTCAGCTCTTAAATTCTTACCAAATCCCCCTCCCTCATGGCTGATTTCCTGCATCTCTCATCTGCACTGCATAGGGCCCTGGCAGGAGCAGCCATCTTTGGATCACCACAGAAAATTCTTGTGTGGGCACTGGGAGGGAAGAAAACCCTTCACAGGCATAGAGTCTTCTCTCCACATAGATGTGACCTCTTATCCATATTTACTGCTCCTGCTCTCCCCTCAGGACGAATAACCAACACCTCAGCTTGAGGCCCTGTGCCTCCCTCTGAGCCCTCGGGCTTCCCCCTCCCCCTGCCAGATTCCTGCCTTCGGTTATGATCACCCACCCTGACCCTCTACAGAGCCTCTCCTGTGCACTCCCTACAGATTGCCTGCTTGCCTGTGCCCACACTTCTACTAATAGTTTGTCCTCCCTAACAGGCCTCATCATCACCCCAAGTCCTCAGACACAGCTTCCCTGGTCCCCACAACCTCAAGGCCCTCAGAACTACTTCCTACCCATCTTTCAACAGACACACTCAGCAGAAGGAAGGCGCAGCCTCATCCAGGTCTATTCTACTTACTATTGAGTCTGTAGCGCTTTACAAAACCACATGCACATAGTAGGTACACAAGAAATTCTGACTTAACTGGAGAATGTATGCCCAAAGCTCTGCACATAGTATGTAATCAGCCAATGCTGACTGAGCAAGCAAAGACTCAAGGTTCAATGGTTTTTATTTCTTTCATTTCTGAGAAGCAAGGAAGCTCCCAGGTTTATGTTAGAGATTTTAGGTCCCCAAAACCCCTTGGGTAGAGGACAGGGCCATGAGAGAGCTGTGACCTTGCACTTCTGGGCCAGTCTGACATAAATATAACTCTGTAGTCAACCGTTCCCTAAGAAGAGCAGGAAGGAAATTGATGCATTTCTTGTCGCTATGGAAAACAGCTCACCCAGCAGGGCCTGTAACTTTTATGAACACATTGATCTCACACATTGATTACATGTATGCAGCAGAGTCAGGTTCACTCCATCTCCCACATCCCCGGCAGCCATCCCTGCCTCCTACGCGCTACGTGTGCCTTCCTGCTTTCTTCCCCTCTTCAGGGCCATAGTGAATGGGTGGCCTGCCTCAGGAACAACTAATCTTAAGCAAATGTGTGTATCACAAAGAGAAGAGAATAAGTACCAGAGCTCAGACAGTCAATCAACTACACAGAGTCAAAGAGGAGGGAGCCAAAGTCCTAATCAAAGATAAAAAATGACCCTGGCAGTAAGTACCAACAACTGATACCATGGCTGATGCCACACGGGCATGTACCCATGTCAAAGAGCCCCCATCTTATCTGGGGAGATGAATCATATCCGAACTGTAACATTGTTCACCCCAAGTCACCAAGTCAAAAATCAAAACCAACCAAACAAAAACAAAAGAACCAGGGTTTGAACCAAGAACGACCTCAGGCTCTTAAAGCTCTCACTGTGAGCTGCCGCAGCACTCAACTTCATCAATGCCATCTCTCACTGTGACTTGTGGTACTTCCCTCAGGCCCCTCAGCTTATCAATGGCATAGTGAGAAGTCATAAGCTTTTACTATCTCATAAGCATACGTGTACATGTATGTGTGTATCTCTCTGTGTGTCTTTCTTTGTGTGTGTGTGTGTCGCTGTGTATGTGTGCATGTGGACATGTGCATCTGTTCCTGTGGTATGTATGACCTACTGTGCAGGGGACCCAGTTCTTTTTGGTGATTAAAAGCTTTAGCAACTAAAGGCTTTAGCTAAAGGCTTTAGCAACTGAGACAAAGCACAATAGTGTCAGAGGACTTCAGGTGACACACACGCCATGAGGATCATGGAAAAGTAAAACAGGGTTTCCCTTCCAGGACAGCCTACCTGGTCCTTTCCCAGGAGTACTAGGGATTTCCTCACCTCTAATAGTGATAGCTCCAGCAAGGGGTCTGTTGAAATAGCGTGAGGTTGCATCTCAGCCCACAGTCTCTGTACCCTCTGAGCAACTAACAAGGTGGCCAGAGATCCTGGAAGAAGCTCTTCCTGGGATGATGACTTAGGAGAGGTGCCTATCCCTCGGGAGGAGAGACCCAGGCTGCTCTGCGGAAGGGAACCTCAGAATCTTCACCTAACTATTAGACTATCAGCTACAAAGTTACTTCTTTGTGTCCTGCCAGCTGCTGCTGTGAAGACATCAGGGACTAGCCAGACATACCCTACCTTTACAAAGCATATTTCAACAGAGAACATCTCAGCCTGTCTGTGGTGCTGGGGCAAGGCTGGTCCACAGAGCAGGCTAAACTTCATCTTGGTTGGGCTCCTCTGCTCTGCAGCAGGCTCCCAATAAATTCTAATACCCTTGTTTCTGGAATGTTCTGCCCTCCAATTCCCCAAAGGTTGAAACAGTTACTGTTGGCTGTCAGAAGCATAACCATCTTGGAGAAGCTAAAATGGCATAAATTGTCTGAAACAGCCTGTATCACAGGGTCATCCAGAGGGTTAAGCAGGTGCACATTTGTACTGTCCTAAGAACTAACTGTCTTGCATGTGATACAAAATCTAAGAGATCCCCACTGGATGCAAAGTCCCTCACCTAAACTCAGGCAGAGGAGGCACCACTGCCCCCTTCTGAGTTAGGGCCCTGAGGTTTGGAGGGGTTAAATGTCCTGCTCAGTATTATAAAATGTCAGAACTTGAAACAGCATCATCCCTCATCCCTGGGTCTGTGCCTGGATGCTCACTTGCCCTTACATGACAACCTGAGATGGGCAATGAAGACATCGCAACTCTGTGGCTGACTGACATGAAACCTGTTTTCCTTTTCTCCCTCAGAAAAGCGATCCAGATCCCTTTTCTTTGTTTCTTTGTGTTCATTTCAAGAGGAGAATGCAGCCACATGCTCACATCAGCCTCTGTGTACATGACCAGGCTGCCAGACAAGAGGAAGGGGCTTCCTTCCTCCTCAGGGTCAATGCCAGATGGCTACCATAGGAGGAATTGCAATTTGTATATACACTGGTTCAAACACAGGGACTTGGAGACTCCTGGTGCCAAGCAAAGAGAGCCTGGCCAACTCCTAAGAGAACATCCTGAAAGAGCCCCAGGTCTACAAGCATCCTGAGACTGAGAGAAACCAAACTCCACAGTGCCTGCACCATTCTGCATGCCCACCCTCTCCCTATGTCTCCACAGCCCACCAGTCCTTGTCGTTTGTTGGTCTATTGATAGCAGTCATCCAGGAGGTGATTTTTCATTATGGTTTTCCTGTTTCTGTAATAATTGGAGACACCAAGTGCTTTTTACACTCATTGGCTATTCGTATATATTATCTGGAGAAACGTCTGCTCATGTTTTTACTCAAATTACTATTTTGTTGTTGTTGTTGAGTTATAGGAGTTACTTATATATTCAGGAAGGATGTTGCAGGGCAAAATCATCTGGGATAGCCTTGTAAGACCTGTGGGAAGATACAAACTAACATCGTGGGGTTCTCACACAACCTGTCTCCTACTATCTATGGACTGGGAGGACTTGATTTGCCACTCTGCTGGTCCGATTCTCCCTACAATGGGGATGGTGATGACTTTTCTTCTTCCTGTGACCTTGAGAAATCTGAAGAGCTATGCAAAGCTCACAAAGCCTGGTACCCGCACCTCGGAAGCACTGTGCAGGATGTGGGATTGTCTGTGCTGTTCTTGTTTAATGCTTTCCAAGCTTGTGTGAGAGTCCAGCTTATCCCTGGATAGACAGAGACACCGAGGCCCAGGGGACACACTTTTAACCACTTACACAAGCGTCCCCATTAGTTTGCTTGAAGGTCAAAATGTTAGGAAGAACTTGTCTGGTTACACACACGTTCACATAATTTACAGATGCCTACAACTACAAAAGATATCCTTAGGCAATTTGCAAGTTAAATCTGTACCATTTCACTCAAAGCGTGAAGTGAGAATGGAATTATCCATCCAGGGAGAATTGCAGGAGAGACAGCAGGGGGTCCCTAGAAATTCTCCCAACATCTTCAGTGAGAGAAGACTAGATCCAAGACTTTAGCATCTGCCCAACAAAGGAATATTATGCAGAGCATTAAAATGACGGCTATAAAACCCACGAGACAACATGGGAAAGTGAAGGATAAAATGATCACATTACAAAAGAAAACTGAATATTCAGAGTTCCAAAAATAAGGGGAGAAGGGGAGAAACTCCCTGGGGACTGGGTGTGGCTGGGACAGGACTTGGTTGCCAGGGAAGAGTTTGATTTCTTCTGGCTGTTCCATAACATGGGCCCATAATTTAGATGCTGGTTCTAGATTGAGGTGGGGCACATCTTGAACTCAGATCTATCAGTGAGCCACTGTGTGGACCTCAAAGGAGTTTGTCCCGGTCGGATCAGGCTGTACTTTTTGTCTGCTGAGTATCCTCAGAAGGAAAGGGAGCCTCGCGCCTCTCGCCAGTGCTGCTTGGGCAATGCTGGCGGCCATTTTGCTATATCTTCTTGGCCCTCACATCTTTTTATTCTTAATTTAGACCCGCTTGTTTTCCTTTTTCTCTTCCTGTGATTAAATAAAAATACTCCAACAGAAACAACTTAAAGGGGGTGGGGTTTGTTTCAGTTCATTCGAGGTCCCGTGTCTGTCACTAGAGAGGAAGTCACAGAGCCAGGAGCACAGTGCCAGCAGTAAAGCAGAGAGTGGGAGATGGATGCATGCTGCTGCTCAGGTCCGGGACCTGGCAGGGAATGGTGCTGCCCACAGTGGGCAGGTCCTACCATCTCAATTAATATACTCAAGATAATGTCCCAAAGACATGCCTAGAGGCCCATCTTATGGGATAATCTAGACTGTCAAGTTGACATCAACCAACACACCCCTGAAATCTAGATTCTGCAGATGATGGAAGGCATGTGATGTGTGTATTTCTGAGTCTGGCTTGTTTCACTTAATGTGATAATCTCCAGTTTCACTCATTTTCCTGCAAGTGCCCTAATTTCATTCAGCTTCATGTCCAACGGTGAACATACATCACATTTTCTCAATCCATTCATCTGTTGATGGGCATCTAAGCTGGGTCATGTCTTTCAGCTGTCCTACTTTCCATTACAGTTGGGGGAAGAACTATTCTGAGAGTCAGAAGCTTGGATTCCGCTAAGGCTGTTATCTTCCTGGTTATGCCTGGCTCAGTTTCTTCTCCTTCAGAGGGATAGCTGAGAGCCAAGGCACTGGTACACCAGAATTCTACTCGCTATACAGGTCTGCTGTACACTCTGCTTCTACAACTGAAAGTTCTATGTGCCTTGAATCAACCGCAGAGAAAGTTCAAACAAATTGATGGGAGAAAGAATACATCGATGTGAAAACAACCACATGTCCTAAAAAGGTAATTTACCAAAGAAATATAAATGACCAAACTATAAATGTGACAGCTGCCTAGCAACCGTAATAAACAATTAAAGTAATAAGCAATCTATCAAGTTTTCAGAGTTTAAAAGGTCCTAATGCCCTAGCTGACAACATGAAGAAGAGATACTCTCCCATGCTGCCCGTGGGCTTCTTTGCAAGAGCTCAGATTCTTGACAGTGATGTTAAGAGCCATAAAATGTTTGTAACCTTTGGTTTTGTGATTTCTCCCTATAGGAATGTAACCTAAAATACAATTAAGAATTTTTACAAAGCTCCATCAGCAGTAGAAACAGCCTAAATGTTGAGAAGCTTCAGACTGACTCAATAAACTCCAGCTTTATAATGCCATGTAGCCGTCAGAAGTCACTCAGCTCAGGGAAATGACGTTTATAGAAATGACTCCAATAGAAATGACGGAGCAGTATTATCTTAAGCTGGTTCTCTAGAGGCAGAGCTTAACACAGGGATTCATGAGGAAGTGACCCAGTGAGAGCATGTTCTGAGGAGAGCAGGGAAGGGGTGCGGGAGAAGGAAAGCAAGCAGAGACCGAGACACTGTGGCACACACTTATAATCCTAGCAATGGGAAAGCTGAGACAAGAGCATCGGAGTTCAAGACCACACTCAGCTGTACAATGAGATCCTATGCCAAATCCCCTTCCCCAGTAAAAACACAAAGTTACGGTTGCTTTCTAGTTACTTTTGGCTCATTATGCTAGAAGACCAGCAGGCAGAGAGGAACAGTTGTCTCTTGAGGTCAGGAGGAAGCAGGACTGATACTATGTAATAGCAGTAAGGAGAAGTAAGTCTTGCACTCTACTGTCCCTATACCTGGGGATTTCCATAACCAATTGGTTTAGAGGAACATAGGCTGTGGATATCCTGGGGAAATAATCTTCCCAAGGTCTTGAGTTCAATTCCCAGCAACTACATGGTAGCTTACAACCATCTGTAATGGGATCTGATGCTTTCTTCTGAAAGACACTACCATGGTGTGATATATATATATATAGATAGATAGATAGATAGATAGATAGATATAGATATAGATATAGATATAGATATAGATATAGATATAGATATATCTATATAGATATAGATATAGATATAGATATAGATATAGATATATATATATATATATATATATAGAGAGAGAGAGAGAGAGAGAGAGAGCGAGCTACAGGTAAACAGCAACTGGTAGATATGGGAACAGAGAGAAACTCCTGAGATGGCATAGCCTTGGCACTGTACAAATGTAAAATGTTGGTCTATCTACTGCTACCTATGATGGTAACATTAAAGTAAACTCAGAAAGGAAGGTAAGGAGATCCTCTGTTTCTACATTTTGCAAGTTCAAAGTTAATGGTTTTTAAAATCTAGAAGTGAAATAAAATACACTTCACATTCTGAAAGCCAAGAAGGAGGAGACAGAAAGAAAGTGCCTGCCCTGAATAACACTGAGTGCCTTTAGCGGTCCAAAAGCAGAGCAAGACAAATAACTCAGGTGGGAAAATAAACAAATCCTGGCCACTCCTTAAGCCAAACTCAGACTGTATTCAGAGCCTCCATATGCTGTGGTCTTTCATTTCCGTGGATAATTGGAAGTTGACTGCATTTAGAAATCATGACCAGCTTCTCTCTCTCTGGGTGCAGCACAAGATGAATTCCCAGGGTGATGGCCTATGATATTGAATCCAACAGTCATTAAGTTAGCGTACCCTGTCTTCTGCGTAGAGGTGTAATTCAAGTGGTACAAATCTTTTATTGAACTCAAATTCAATAGTTGTGTTCAATTCCTCTATTTGTGGTGTGTACAGAGGTGGGAGAGAATTGTACTGGGTGATACATTATAATTATATTCCTATGAAGGCCTGTTTTTACAGCACGCAAGCCTTTTGTGGGCCACCTTTCATGTCACGGAGGAAATTGTTAGGTGGGTAAACAGCCATGCAGAATAGATGGCACAGGGCGCACAGCGCTTGCTGCTGAAAATTCTTTTACTTGAGCTAAATACATCTTGAATTTCCCCAGGGATCTTCCTTCCCCCGTCCCTCAGTCCCAGGACTCGGGACACAGGTGACTTTAAAGCCAGACACATGAGCCCAGCTGTGAATGCAGTCAGCCCCATTTCCGTAGGATCTGTGTCTATGGACACAAACAAAATCCTAAAGGAAAAGTATGTAGTCAAGTGTGTACAGTTAACAATAATTTGGTTCAGTAAGTGTGTGTGTGAGAGTGCACCTGTGTGTGAGGGTGTGGGCTATGATAATTATAGAAGATATGAATTTGAGAGGGGGCTTGTGGAGGTCATGGGAGGAGTTAGAGGAAGAAAGAGAGGAGTTATGATGAAAATACAATGTGCTCATTTAATATTACATGGGTGTTACCATTTGTGTAGTACCTGAGGAGGCCAGAAGAGGGCATCAGATCCTCTGACTGGAGTTAAGGATGGTTTGGCACCATTGTGTGGGTGCTAGGAACAGAACCTGGGTCCTTTGCAAGTGCAGTTGGTGTTGCCTAATGATGAGCCATCTCTCCAGTCTCTCAGGGGAAAAAAAAACTAAGTGGGGACACTTTTTTCCCAAAAAAGTAAACCCCAAGTTTGCATGCAAAGTGTGACATTCAACTCATGTGAACCACACAGGCCCCCCATCATCCCACAGATTCTCGGTTCTCCAGCACTCCTGTGGGCACTGGTGGTTCAAGTCTTGGGGTTCCTGGGATTTAGGACCCCTTATCTGTGAACTTATCATGTACATTGTTACTTTGTAAACAATACAAGAGATGATTTGCACAGAGCATTTAAACTGACTTAGGCATTTTTAAACAGTCTGTAGGTGGTAGAGAGCAGGATAGGCCTACAGGCTCTGTGCCTCTTTAGAGAAGAAACGTGAGATACCAAGAGACACTAAAGGTAAGGACTCCAGGATGCTGAGGGAAGCTGTGCTGTTTGGTTTTGGTTTGGTTTGGTTTGGTTTGGTTTGGTTTGGTTTGGTTTGGTTTGGTTTGGTTGGTTAGTTGGTTCATTGAGTTTTTGCCAGTCTTCTGTTCAGCATAAGCCTGGGGTTCAATTGTAAGACCTCTGCTAGAACTGCCCCCCCAAAATGATCATCCTGTTGCTAAGGTGGTGCCAGAGTCGGCCAGCTTCACTGTCATTTGTGGAGAAGACGCTGAGCGAGGCCCAGGGTGGGGAGGAAGAGAGCAGTCAGGAACATTGCAAACATCCCTTGTTTTCTCCTTTTCCCTCTCAGCCAGCTTTAGTTTGGTTTCTAACACTTAAAACTGTAGTAAACATTTCAAGTAAAGAGCCCTCACTGAAACAAAACAAAACAAAACAAAACTTTTACTTGAAGTCTCGATACCCATGTTTGTCTCTAAATTTGTGCGCTCTGTTATTCCAGCATAAAGATACATTCTCGGTGATTCTTTTAGCTCTCCTCTCCTTTCTGCGGCCCTCATCTTAGACCTCCAAAAATCTCCCTCTTCCTAGACGAGGCAGGTTTCCCAGCTGGCCCTTCCCCGGTATCTCAGGCAGAAACTGCTCCTCACACTGATCTCTCACTTTAAAAAGAGGGGAAAAAAACCTACCTCATCTAAGGTTAAGCTCGCTTACTCTAACAGGACTGGCAGCCAGGGCACCTCCAGGAGCACGTGCAATGTTCTGATTGGTCCTTTGCGGTGCGCCCACCTTCCCCTCAGTCTGCAGAAGGCAGATACCATTTGCCTGCCAAAACCAATGGTACCAGAAGATTAAGTACTTCCTGTGTACCTGCTACACAGCTATCATCCAACATGGCCAGTCCTGGTGGCAACACCTGAAGCTTCCTTGTCCAACTATAACACAGAAATCCGGAGGCTTAAAGAACTTGCCTGGGGTCTCCCAGCTGGGGGCGGAGCAGCCCATGTGTTCTCCCAGGTCTGTCAGCCATAGGCCCCATTCCCTTCATTCATGTCCTGCTCTTGATTGGATTCAACTTTAGCCAGAAAAGCAAAAGCAGGAACCTGGTACTCAGCTGGCTCACTGAAGGACTCTGGGAACACTGGGTCTGCCACACACAGAAAAGCTAGACCCCCACCCTGCCTCTTCACCAGCATCCCAAGAAAACACTAATCCCAAATGCGTGTGTCTAACCAAGTACCACTTTACACTGTGCGCAAAGAGGTATGCCATCGTATAATCTGCAGTGAAGAAAACACCATAGATTTTATATCTGAGAAGGGCCATTTTGAGGGTGGAGACCATGAAGGCTCCCAAATTGGTATTTTCTTTCTATTTATGAAATAGGACATGTGTGGTGTGTGTGTGTGTGTGTGTGTGTGTGTGTGTGTGTGTGTGTATCTGTGTATATGCAACATAGGACATTCAAGAGTAATGGAGAAATAGGCCTATGTGCAGCTTCTTTTGCAGGTTCTGGGCCACCGATATGAGTAGAGCTGATAAGGCCATGTGCTTCTCGTGGAGCGTGCTTCCCACTGGAGGTTAAAGAGAAAAAGTCAACATGGTGGGTGGAGGTGCTGAATGAAGAAAACAGGACAGCTAGCAGGAGAGAGAGGCAGAGTCAAGGAATGAAATGGGCCCATCTGGAGAAAGTAGCATTTGACCATTCCTCAAAGGATATGAAGGAGGTTCTGAGCAAGAGGAGTCCAAGACATGATGCTGGGTATGGGTGTAGGGATGAAAGTGTGGCTGCTTCAGGAAGAAGACACACAAGTCAAATGGAGAGATACCTGGGACGGTTGCACTTGGGTGTCCTCAGAACAGCTGAGACAATGTCAGAGAGACAAAGGATGATGGACAGGGTGGGAGGGATGAACAGAAGGAAGGCCAAGATCCTAAAGACTGCACCATCATGGCAAGGCCTTTGGGTTTTAGAAAGCTAGAGAAACCTTAAGAGGTTGGAGCAGAAAGGTGCCATGGGATAAAATTTTGTTCTGGCTGCTATGGGGAGGACATATTTCCAAGGCCAACAAGTGGGAGCGGGGCTATGCATTGATGGACATAAGGGTGGAGATCATGTAACCTCAGAAGTTGGCATTTGCTTTCCAGACATGAATCAAGATTAAGGGAAAGGAAAATGAAGAAATCAAAAATTATACATATATTATTATATAAGTATAATAATGCATATGTATGGATGCATGTATGTATTTGTTTGCATGTGTGTGAGAGTACATGTGGCTTAGGGAACTGGGCCTGAAATTGACACTGAGTGTCTTCCTCAATGGCTCTCCATGCTATGTATTGAGGCAGTGTGTCTTGCCAGCTTGCCCCCAGAGATCCTTTGACTTTGCCTCCCACGTGATGGGGTTACACATTTGCAATGCCTACCTGGCTTTTAGGTGGTACTGGGGATCTGAACTCTTGCCCTCACATGTGCACAGCAAGCATTGTGTCCACTGAGCCACCTCCGAGGCCTGGATTCTGGGTATATTGGCAGAATTTTCTTATGGTTTAGATATTGAATACTGGGGGAGGGAATGTCAAGGATGTCTCCAAAGAAGACAGTGTCATAAATCAAAAAAAAAAAAAAAACAAATAAATGTTAAATGAAGGAACTTATTCTGTAAAACATTTGAATACATAATAAATTATATACCATTAAATTTTAGCATTATAAAAAATTATAAATATATTCAATAAAAATTATATGGTCACTATTTTAAAAAAAGCAGTATAGGAATTCCTTTAAAAATCAAAGATATAGTTGTCATGTGACCAGTGAGCTCTTTGGGTTTTGTCAACTTGACACAACTTAGACTCACTAGAAGGAAGGAACCTCAACTGAGGAACTGCTCACATAGGGCTGGCCTGTGGCCATGTCTGTAAGGGAGTCTCTTAATTTGTGATTGATGTGGGAGAGCCCAGCCCACTGTGGGCAGCACCATCCCTAGGCAGGCAGGTCTGAGTTGTGTAAGAAAGCTGGCTAAGCATGGCCCAGGGAGCGCCAGTAGATAGTGTTCTTCCCTGATTTCTGCCTCAAGCCTCTACCTTGAGTTCCTACCTTGGCTTCCTTCAATGATGGACTGGAAGCTGCAAGATCAAATTAACCCTTTCCCCTCCAAGATGCTTTTGGTCATTGTGTTCATCACAGCAACAGAAAGCAGACTGGAGCAATGTACAACAGGTTATTACCCAACCTCGGAGAGAAAGGACATCCTCTCAGAGGTTGAGATGAGTCTGGGGACAGGTGGGATGAAAGAAACCAGGACCAAAATGAGAACCATCTCGTGGATCACCGAGTTTGTAGAGACAGAAGAACAGTGGTTTCCAGGGGCTGAGGAAGGAGTGGTACAGAGGCGTTTAATGGGAACAAGTTCCAGTTTTACAAAAGGAAAGGGTTCTGGAGATGGGTGGCCATCATGGTTATACAATGATGTGAATATACCTAGTCCCACAGAACTGTACCATGAAAACAGTTACAAGAATAAATATTACATATTTTTTACCACGTGAAGAAAATTACTAAGTCGTCAGCAGCCATCTCACCCCAATCCCTCCAAAAGCATCCTGAGTCAGGGCCACTACCTGTGACTGAGGAATGACTCCATCCGTATGGACTGTAAGTACCAGTTCGAGTGATGAGACTAAGATGATCCTTGAAATTTGATTTCTCCCTGTCTGTTTAGGTGCCTCAAAGAGACACTGTGACGGGGAGTGCTAATATGTGGCGTGTTGTTCAAATATCTATTAGAAGAAGAAATGATGGGTTCCACTCCAATTTAATAAAGCAAAGCTCGTGAAACACACATCTCAGGCTGTGAAACAACCCTTCTCGGTGCAGACTCCCCGGGGGATGCTGCAGGATAAATGGACGTTAATATCTGAAGATTAAATAACATGATAGCAGACTTGATATGTTTGACCTAGTTTTTGAAAAACAATGACATTTTTTAAAAATCATTGCCTTGTAATAAACAGCTTAATGTCAATGCTAAGACATCTGTAACAAGGACGGAGGTGCCAGAGGCGCTAAAAGTGGGTATTCACTTATTACTAGGACTGGATGGAAGTCCGGCCCTCTAGAGAGGGTGTAGCTTCAGGGAGTCTGGCAGAACCTCAGCAAGGAAACAATGTATCTGTGATTCCACAGAGAGCAAATGACCCGGCTCACTCTCACTCAGCTGGAGAGGACCACCCACAAAGAGAGGCCCAAGGCTCCAAAAGCACCACCTGCTTCTCATGGTCCTAAAGGGGGGTAGGGGACCTGGAGAGGTGACTAGGAAGTGAAGAACACTGCCTGCTCTTCCTGGGTACCGGGATTCAATCCTCAGTACCCACATGGCAGTTCACAACTGTCCATAACTCCAGTTCCAGGGCATCTGACGCCTTCTTCTGCCTTCTGTAGGCACCAGACACGTGTGGTACACATACATACACACAGGCAAAATGCCTTATACCCCTAAAATAAATTTTGTGAGAGTTCATTTCAAACTCAAATTTCTAACGTCTGAACAACTTAAGGGAACCTCATTCATCTACATGGGGGTAAACGTGTCATGAAGTTGAATGGCCCAAAGTTGTGTGGATAATGCTTACCCAAAGGTAGCTTCCTAGACTGCCTGTGTAGCTATGGGGAAAAGAAAGGAATGGGCAAACGAAAAGAACCTCGGCTAGGCAGTGGTGGCACATTACCTTTAATCCCAGCACTTGGGAGGCATAGGCAGCAGGCAGGTCTGTGTGACCAGCCAGCCTCAAGAGAGAGAGAGAGAGAGAGAGAGAGAGAGAGAGAGAGAGAGAGAGAGAGAGAGAGAGAGAGAGCAGCATTGTCACATTGTCAAAAGAAAGAAAGAAACAAAGAAAGAGACAAAAGCCTCAATGTTGTCATCAAACAGAGTAAGGCTGGAGGCCGGAGCCCAGGCTCAATGTTCAAGAGTGTGCATTGCTTTTACAGAGGACAGGGGCTCAGTTCCCACATCCACATCAGTCAGCTCACAGCCATTTGTCACTTCAGCTACAAGGGCTGACCACAGTGTTTAACCTCTGCAGGCATCTGCCCTTACTTGCCTGTACACACCCATTGATGCATACATAATTCAAAATTAGAAACAAGCCTACTTGAAAAAGGAGTATGTTTCAGACCTTGTCTGAGGTCACAAGAAGCCTTGGAATCACCCTCTCCCTGTGCCCTCGTGCATGAATGGGCAGTACCTGCCATGTCACAGTCTGTACAGAAGAATCGCCTGTGTCCATCTGTGTGTGACGATGGGTTGGTGAATGCAGCACACAGTTGTCCTCCACCAGAGGAACATCAATTGTTTCTCTTCTGTGTCCTGGATGGAATCTGAGTGGCAGGCAAGTGTAACTTACATACCACACATTCGAATCCCAACCCTTCCCGCCCATTCCCTTTCACTCTGTACCCTGCTCACTCCCCCGCCCCCGCCCCAGCCACCAGCATCTCTTCCACATGACTTGGTCCCCATTTGCACAGTGAGCATTGCTGATCTTATATGTCCACCGGCCTCCCTCACTGTGTCTGCTCAGTTCTTCAAAGCACATGTTACGTATAGCTCAGTCCTCTAAACCTGTTGACTGACTTGCCTTGAAATTTAAGACTTATTCAAGACCCTCTTGAAGGAAAAACAAAAGCAGAGAGACATTGTTATACCCTTTTCCATATGGAATGGCCTGAATATAATTCTGTCAGTGGGCAGGGTTGAAGCAGGAGACCTCCGGAAAAAAACCTTTTTACTTGCTAGAATTGTTTGACCTCTCCTTGTGTCTGTTTGCCACAGGGAAAATCCATCATTTGCAAGAAGGAACAATGAGAAGAAGGGGAGGCCTGTTCCACTTCATGGCAAAGCCAGGAGCCTGTGCGAAATTGCACAATCTGTTCACGCAGTTGAGACTCAACTCTTGGAAAGAAAAGGGAGAGCTTTTTATACTCGAGAGCTCGGACAAAAATATGTAAAGAAAAATAACGACACTAGCAATAGGTATCGGCAGTTTCTCTGATGACAAAATTCAATTTAAGGGAGGGAAAGTTAGACAGTTCTTCAAAAAAAAAAAAAAAAAAAGATCTAGGCTTCAGGGAATTAGAACCGCTGTTCAAGTAGGCACATTACAATTGCAGAAGAAATTGTCTCAGCTATTTTTTTTTCTGCTGTGGACTTTGGAAGATAATAACGAACTTAATGTTTCTGATTATGTTGCTAGGCAAATCAGGGACCACAGAATAATTGGAAAAGCAAGGACTGAACACGCTGAGAAAGAAAGAAATTCCTAGCTAGCCCAGGAGACAGGTCATCAACTCTGAGGCTGGGCCAACCCTCACACCACCCCCTACACCTCGCTTCTACTTAGGGTCCTTTCAAACTCAAGCCCACAGAAGGGCCTTGGTTCATCCTTAGCAAGGATTGCTCTATTTTCAAAAGGGTGATATTAAAGGAGGAACCTCCCTGCTGTGTGACAGATGCTGTGATGTGGTGAGCAGCAGGGAGCCCCTTCTCCAAGAGCCGAGGGTCACTGTGCCTTCCAAACCAAAATCATTTCAAGTCGAGAAAAAGGATGTGAAGCAAAAGAGTTCCTGTTTTGTCTCCTAGCAGGGAGACCCCATTAGTGCAAACCCAGAACACCAGCATGGAGAAATCAGGTGAGCTGAAAATAACCAAGGACAGCCCAAAGCGAGCTCCATCTCTTTTCACAGCAGGGGAAACTGAGGCTCTAAGACAGTAAACGTCATTCCCAAGGTAAGTCACCCAAGCAAAGACAAAACTTCCAACTCCCTATCGGGTGACCAACTCCAGGTTTCCCTAGAAAATTCCTTGTCCATCACACAAGCTTCTTTCCTGACTTTCTATAATAATTACAGTGCTTGGCAGGCAGAAGTGGGGGCATTGCCTCAAGTTTGAGGTCAGCCTAATCTATGTAACAAGTTCTATCCAGAGCAGCCAAGGGTACCAAAAAGATTTTGTCTTTAAAACAAACAAACAAAGAGAAGGAGCAAGAAAATTAAAAATTAAATTTTTAGATGAGCTGGAGAGATTGTTTAGTGAGTACCCTGCATGGGTGGATGTATTGGATAGTTTTTGCCAACTTGACACAAGCTAAAGTCATCTGAGAGAAGGGAATCTCAATTAAGAAAATCCCTCCATAAGACTGGACTACAGGAAGCCTGTAGGGCATTTTCTTAATTAGTGATTGATAGGGGATGGCCTGTCCCATCATGGGTAGTGGCATCCCTGGACTGCTGGTCCTAGGCTCTATAAGAAAGCAGATTGAACAAGCCATAAGCAAACAAGCCAATAAGCAACATCCCTCCATGGCCCCTACATCAGTTCCTGCCTCCAGGTTCCTGCCCTATTTGATTTCCTGTTCTGGCTTCCTTCAATGATGGACTATAATGCAGAAGTGTTAGCTGAATAAACCCTTTCCTCCTCAACTGGCTTTGTGGTCATGGTGTTTCATCACAGCAATAGGAAACCCTAACTAAGACAGTGAACAGTGTTACACCCAGAAGACGTAGCTTATTAAATGAAAAATTCAGTGCCAGACATGGGATACCTCTCTGTGAATTACTGTCATGGATTCCCCAGAGGTCCATCAATAACACAAGTTACTGAATTGCTCTTGGTAGCCCACTATAAGTAGATGAACAGACCATGTTCTTCAAGATGCCACAGACTTTGTTCATGAGACATCAAGTAATCGATCTTGTACTGACTTAGAAACTCTCTCCCTTCTGGCTTAGCTTTTATGGTTCCAGAAGGTGCTAGGCCTGCTGGGGACAAGAAGACATCAGTGATATTACCCAGCACTGAATCTGAATGCTGCAACATCGACCTGCAAGGCGAGATGTATCCATTTGTGCAGTAGTGGTAAGATAGTTTATGGGGTAATCAAACCTTAAGTGAATTTGTGGCATGCTCAGCAGGAGGGAATCCACGCCTGGTACCTTAAATACAGTCCAAAACCATGGCTGGGTAAGGCAGAAACCCAAAGAAAGAGCCTGTTGATGCTGTTTTGCTAAGTGGTCTTGTTGTCAAGCTGCAGCTTGAATATTAATGTTTATAGTCACTGATGTGTGATGCTCTCAACTGCAGCTGGGAGCCTCCTAGTGCGGTAGGCTGTGGATAACGCAGAGCCTGAGCTGAGAGTGGCCAACAGTGAGTGCTTGGCCACAGCCTGCATTTACTTAAACAGGTTCAAAACTCACACCCACACAAAGCCGTGCACAGGAACGCTTGTAAATGTATTCGTACCTGCCAAAATGTGGAGCCAGCTAAGATGGCTTTAGAAGGTGAATGGGCGAATCAACTGTGGGATCTCAAAAAAATGAAACAGTATTCAGCACTAAGAAGAAATTAGCGTGGTGTCCCGTGCTAGGTGCCAGGAGTCTGAGGCCAATCTGGACTGTGTATTGAATTCCAAGCCAGACTAGATTAAGAGTAAGACCCATCTCTAAAGACCAAAAGTAAGCAGTGCAGGTATGTGTGTGTGTGTGCATGTGTGTGTGTGTGTGTGTGTCTGTGTGTGTGTGTGTGTGTGTGTGTGTGTGTGTGTGTTCATCACAGAAGTAGGAAACTGGAGGCCAGGAGAGAGAGGAGAGGGGAGACCTAGAAAGTAAGGCAGGCAGTGATGGACAGTGAGTACCAGAGCAGAGTTGTGTGGAGATAATTTTAATGTCCCATAGCAAACAATTAACCCCACATTTCAAACATCTACAGGAGAACTTGCGGGTTCTCAACAAATGAAAAAAATATTTAAAGAGGAGAAAATGTAAATCGCTGCCATTTAATTGCTACCTGCCACGTACACGTGTCAAATGATAACTCTAACGTATAAGTAAGTGTAAATGTTAAATGTCCATTAAAATGTCTAAATCTTTAATGCATTCTGAAAGGCAGCGAATTATGAGATAGTTCTAAGAGTGCTGGAACCACTGAGAGAAGCCAAAGTAAGAAGGCGGCAGCACAGTGGCTTCAGAATGGCACAGTATGGAGAAGACAGAGATTCTGAGGATGCTAGGAAGATTAGTGTCGACAAGGGAAGTAGGGAGAAAGAAGTGGGTGAAGCACGAGGCACTTTGGGGGTGTGGTTCAACTGCAGTGGAGGCAATGGGGTGTCAATCTACTCAGTAAATTGTAAGAAATCCCTACTCTGGAGCAAACGTTAACACGCAGGGAGGGCGCACGCCTGGGGCAGGGAGCACCACTCACTGTAAGCTCAGAGCTGCTCTTTTAAAATGTGTCCATTTTCAAAAGAAAAGGCTCTTGTTCCTGGAAGTCCCTCAGCTACAGGCAAACAGGGACATCTGGCCACCCTATGCCCAACCCAGTCCTCCTTGTAGATCAGAAGTAGGGACACAAAATCTCCTTGGAGGGTCAGGATATTGCTGGAGAAATGGACTTGATTTCCAGAGGTTTTTGTACTATGGGTCTACTATGGAAATCAAGATCCACCTGGCTTTTAAAAACCCCACAAAGTAAACATCTTGAAAGTAATTCCTTGAGTCCTGGGCTAAAATGAATTAAACTGATACCTTTGTCCTCACTTGGAAGCCTGCATCCCACAAGAAGGCATCGCCCTAAAGTGTCCCATCCACCTTCGTACTAAGTGTTTATAGATTATTTTAGTGCAAACATTACTGAGCTGAGAAATAAAGGTAGGTTTGCCTTATAAAAATACGTCTTAAGATGTTTTTAAAAATCACATTAAATCTACTAAAAGTAAAAACAGACCCTATTTGCCAGATCTTTAAGGGCTATACAGATTAAAGTATTGGTGTGAGAAAATGCAGAGAGGCCGTTGGAGAAAGACAAAACACTTCAGAAGTGTCCTTGTGATACCATCCAGAGTAGCCAGGTGAGTGCGCACACACGTCCCTTCTCTCTTGGCAGTGGTGTGCATTCCCTGAAGCTGCTGGACTTGCCAGACCACCCTCAGGGAAAAACTTTAAAGAATAAGATAGGGCAGAACCCAGATGTCCTTCAACAGAGGAATGGATACAGAAAATGTGGTACATTTACACAATGGAGTACTACTCGGCTATTTAAAAATGAATTCATGAAATTGTTAGGCAAATGGATGGAACTAGAAAATATCATCCTGAGTGAGATAACCCAGTCACAAAAGAACAAACATGGTATGCACTCATTGATGAGTGGATATTAGCCTAAAAGCTCGGAGTACCCAAGATACAATTCACAGACCATGTGAAGCTCAAGCAGAAGGAAGACCAAAGTGTGGATGTGTTGATCCTTCTTAGAAGGGGGAACAAAATACTCATGGGAGGAAATATGGAGACAAAGTGTGGAGCAGAAACTGATGAAAAGGCCATCCAGAGACTGCCCCACCTGGAGATCCAGCCCATATACAGTCACCAAACCCAGACACTATTGCAGATGCCAAGAAGTGCTTGCTGACAGGAGCCTGATATAGCTGTCTCCTGAGAGGCTCTGCCAGAGCCTGGCAAATAAAGAGGCAGATGCTCACAGCCAACCATTGGACTGAGCATGGGGCCTCCAATGGAGGAGTTAGAGAAAGGACTGAAGAAGCTGAAGGGGTTTGCAACCCCATATAAAGAACAACAATATCAACCAACCAGAACCCTGGGAGTTCTCAGGGACTAAACCACCAACCAAAGAGTACACATGAAGGGTCCCATGGCTCCAGCCACGTATGTAGCAGAGGATGGCCTTGTCGGACATCAATGGGAGGAGAGGCCCTCGGTCCTAGGAAGGCTCCATGCCCCAGTGTAAGGGAATGCCATGACGGGAAGGCAGGAGTGGGTAGGCAGATGGGTGAGCACCCTCATAGAAGCAGGGCGTGGGGAGGATGGGATAGGAGGTTTCTGGAGGGGAAACTGGGAAAGGGGATAACATTTGAAACGAAAATAAATAAAATATCCAATAAAAAAAATGAAGAAAAAAAAAAGATAGGGTGGGGCCAGAGTGCTGCTAGACGCTTTCCTAATTCTTTTCTTCCCTAGCAGCCTTGAAAGAGTATTCTGAGAGAACCCCAACAAAGGCTGTGTAGTGAACATCCACAGCTAAGTCGGCTCCCGCAGGGCAGCACACATCAAAGTTCATCATGAATTTAAACCCCCTGGGATCTGGTAAATGCTGGTTCTGACTTGATGGCTCCTGGGAACAGCTGGAGGATGGGGAAGGAACGCTCTGGGATTTATACGCATCTAAAAGTTTGCCAGCGAAGCCTGTGATCCAGGGAATAACAAAGACTGACACACTTTCCTCTTAACTCTCTTCCATGGACTCTTCGTCTGACGTCTAACACGCATGCGCTGAACTGACCCTGTTCTCAACGGAGCTCCAGATGTGCTCCCTAACAAAAGAAAAAGAAAAGAACAGCTGATCAACCAAGAAACCACACTCCACCATCAGCCTTCCCACCCCATGGAAAGCAGCCATCACATCCTTCAAGCTTCTCAGATAAAAACCTCTGGGTAACCTCTGACGCCTCTCCTACATCTCATGCGATCCCACCGAGCTTTGGCTTTTCGGGACTAATGCTCCTGCTCCCGGCTAAGTGCGTCTCATGTCCCAGCTGGATTTCTGCACGCCCTTCATCCAGTGTGCTTGATTCTGCCCTAGGTTGTATATCCCAGACCACATTCCCAACCAAATTCCTGTAACTGAAGAATATGACTTGGTAAAGTCTTTGTAGATGTCATATGATAAAAGTTAAGGACCCCGAGATAAGATCCCAAGTATTATCTGAGTACTCTCTAAATCCAGGGACAAATGTCCACACTATGAGGGCCAAAAAGAAAGGGATCTGAGAAGAAAGCCTTGGAATGGCAGGCCCAGCTTTGGAATGACAAACCCAGAAGCCAAGAAAGTAACTGGCAGGCAAAGAAGGAAAGCAGGGCTCTCCCAGCTGAGGTAGTGAACGTTATATGCTAATCTATTTAGGTCCCCAGCGCCCAATGTTAGCTCGAGAATCGGTGAGGATAAATTTGGATAAGATGTATCCCTCTGGATATTCTTTCTCTCCTTCAGAAGCTTTATTTCATGGCAAAGCTCTGGGCAAGACAGGACAGAACTACACGGAACAAGATGGTGTCCTGATGGACTCCAGAGTGAAGGAAATGAAATGGGCAGATAGACTTCATCACCTTTCACTGCCAAGGGTGCCCGCTTGATGCTGGGACAAATTCCTGACAAAACCAACTTAGAAAAGATGGAGGGGCTTATTTTGATTGTCAGTTTCAGGTGTAGCAGGGAAGTCAAGCAATAAAACTTGAAGCAGCTGGCCACATTATGTTCTCAGTCAGGAGGGAGACAGAAATGAATGATGACCCTCTGCTCATTTTCTCCTTGGTATGCAGCCCAGGGAATAGTGTCACCCACAGTGGACAGATCTTCCAACTTAAAATAACCTATTAAAGAAAATCCTGTACAGACATGCCCAGAGGCCCATCTCCCAGGTAATTCATAAAGTTGATCTCATAAGGTTGATGATTGACAGTCACCAATACAAGTCAGTCTTTTTTGTCAACAAAATGGAGACTCGCCTCAGTTTCAAGACTGACTGCATTCAGGAAACTGGGAATATGTAGACTTTTTTCTTCGTCTCTTAGAAGAATTTTTTAGATGGAAATCAAACTGAGTTTTTAGTGTATTTATTGGGGGGACAGGGTATATGTCCTTGTGTGTGTGCACATCCACATGGAGACAAGTGGTCAGCTTCAGATGTCACTCATGAGGAACCATCCACCTTGGTTTGAGACAGTCTCTCCACTGGACCTGGGACTCACCAATTATGTGATGCCGTATGGCTGGCAAGCTCCAGGAATCCATCTGTCACCACCATCACAAGCATGCCACCCAGCTTTTCACAGGAGTGCTGGGTGATCTATCTCTTGGATCTCATGTTTGTGTATCTGCACTTTACCAACTAAGGTATCTCCCTGGTCTCAAACTGTTTTTCAATAAGAGAAAATCATTTAAAAAAAAAAAAAAAACAACAAGATTTTCAATATCCACTCTTCTAAAACCATTTCAGTATAACCTCGGGTCACACAGGTTCCATGCCACAGTAAGACTCCGACTTCCTAGCATAGAGACAGCAGACCACTAGGGTCCAAAGCAGACTACTTGGGGATCTTCTCACCAAAACCCAAGGAGAGATTCATATTCTGTTTCCCCAACTGCCCTCACGGCGTGCTGAAGCATGCCACTCCACCAGCCACGGTCCCTGTGCAAAGGTACAGTTGCAGAATTCATGACGGCAGCCCTAAGCTGGGAGGTCTGACTCAGTAGATGTGAGCCCCAAATGAACAGACAGAGACAGGCTCAGAGTGTCTGTGTGCGAGGGTGTGAGATCCCAGCCAGTTACCCAGATAGAATTTGGTTTTCATGAGTTTTATATTTGTCTGTTTAAGGATGCTCAGACATAAATGGCTCTTTAATTACATGGGTCTAAATATAATCCCATCTCCCTGCATACAAATCCCACCTTTTTGCCTAATGTATTCATTTGTTCCCACTAACATGAATTTCAGAGAAAGCCTGGGGTAAGTCAGGAAGGGACTCCAGGATTGCAAAGGTAAGACACCCCCTCCCCCAACAAGGGACCCCTCCATCTTTTCTGTGAGTCTACTCCTTTCTAAGAAAAGTAGAGTATAAGAGACAGCAGCTGCCTAATTACAGCCCGCCTGTCTGCGATTTGTGAATGCCAGTGTTTTTCAGACTGAGAAGCTTTGCCTTAAAGGGGGATTGTCATTAGGTGCAGAAGGCTCCCCACTCTGTGGCCCTGAGCCACATAGAGCCTGGGTCTGAGATGGGAGTCACTGGGCAAAGGCAAGACCGATAGGCCCCTGTCGCTAGGCCCTGGGAACATCTCCAGGGCATCCTCAACGGCTTGCTTGAAGTGATAAAGCTTGTCTATTTCTGTCTATGTTGACGTGCACTAGCTACTCTGACTCCTTCTTTGAAAGTGGATCCTGGGCTAGCTGAGAGACAGTGAAGAGCTGTGTTGCTGAGGAATGGAAGGAAGAAGCTGCTCCAGCAGAGGGATCTGCCGACATGAGCTTCCCTCCATGCGCACCGCAAGATGCTACTTCCCTGTCCACTCTCTAAGCAGCCCCATCTTCCAACCACAGGCTTCTACATTCTCTACCTCAACCTTTGGACTCTCTCCTTGAACCTCTGCTTCTCTTTCTTCCCCCTCTTCACACAGATCACCCAGAGAGTCGGGGCAAGAAAAGGTTTCCAATTTATTTCTCTGAGCTTCAAACCTGAGACATGTTCATCCCTAGAACGGAAAGCCCTAATGGTTTGCGTGCCGTCACAACCACCCAGAGGCAGCAGAGGCAATTTGCGTTTCAAAAGTAATAGAGAGTAAATTGCAGAGGAAATATTTTATGCAAATTAACCAAGCTTAACATTTTGATAAAGGACTTTAAAAAAAAAAAGAATCAAGCAATCTAATCCTCCATTGCAAATCTAAAACAAAAGAAAATTTCAAAAGCCTGTATTCTTAATGTGTGTGACAGCAAGAGAGATTTAGCCAGCGACATTAACCACCCCATAAGATAGAACACTTTGGGAGCCAAAGTGCATAAGACTATTAGTTCAAAACAACATTCATAGGTGCTTATTGATGAAGGTATTTCAATAACTTAACTTCTGTTGAGTGGACCCATTCCTAAGCCAGACCACACTTGCTGTGATTCTCACGCTACACCTGGTAAGAGAAGGTTGAATCTGCAGCCACACAGAGGAAAGAGGAGAAAAAAAAATTGTTGAACATGGACTACAGGCCAAGTCCCATATCAGGTGCTTCACATGTGTTATCGCCTAAGAGGAATGACAAGGGGACCCAGGAAAAGCCACACGCTGATTATTGGGGGAGCTGGGGGGGGGGGGTGTGAGAGGAAACTGTTCCCTTTAGGAAGAAAGGGATTAAAAAGAATGTGGTCAAAATACTCCTTCAAAACTGCAAAGGGTCAGTCAGAGATTGATTAGTCAGTGTTCTATTACTGTGAAGAGACACCATGACCATTGCAACTCTTATTTAAAGAAAGCATTTCATTGGGACTGGCTTACAGGCTCGGAGGTTTAGTCCATTATCCTCACAGCAGGGAACATGATGGCGTGCAGACAGACAGACAGACAGATGTGGTGCTGGAGAGGTAGCTGAGATTTCTACATCCAGATCGGCAGACAGCACAGAGAAACTCTGGGCTTCTTGAAACCTCAAAGCCAACTCCACAGTGACACTCAAATAGCACCACTACCTGACTACCAAGTATTCAAATCTATGAACCTATGGAGGCTGTTCTCATTCAAACCACCACAGAGACACTTTTGAAAGCTTGTTAATAGCTTTATTTATCCCAGATTCAGACTTCTGAGAAGCCCCAAGTCCACACTTTGAAATTCCCAACTGAAAGCAGCTTAGAGGAAGGGTTAACTTAGCCAGAATATCCAAGCCTTGAAGAGTCAGCTTCTCAGGGAATCCCAGGTCCATGGGGCCTTCAGGTTACTATGGAGTCAAGCATCCGTGATCATGCCAGGCTTTTCCTGTGGACAGAATGTGCACTTTACACATGGGTACACCATTTCTCAAAACCTACAAGTGCTATGGTGACAGATGCATTGCCAATTCTCTGTAACTGATTATGTGGGAAATTTTGAGTATAATATATTCTCTGTAGATACTATTATTTTCTATCATGTGGTAGGTGTTAAAATTTCTTTATCATAATAAACTTTGAAAACAATCAATCATCCTGGAAGGATTGGAACAACTGTTACCCAACTCACAACATCAGATACATTAAAATCCCACAGAACCACACTTAAGGCTTGCTCACTCTTGTTTCAAGGGGAATTTTATTCTGGATACAGTCATGCACGCATATAATCCCAGCAGTGGGGATTCACACAAGAGGGTGGAAGAGGTCAGAGCCATTACAGGCAACACAGTGAGACTCTGTCTCAAAACACCCGTTTTTACAGAATTTAAAACTGCAAATTAGGAAGTGAGATACCATAAAAGAAACACTCAGCTGATTTAACCTTTTGCCCTTTTACCACTCCCGTGTATCCGTGTAAAAGTAGTATTAATGGAATGAGAATACGATGCGGTGAGGAACAGTGGGGTGTGGACGTGGTCAAAGTACAAGATATATTTATATTCAAGTATCTTCTAGGACACCACCACTGTGAGCAATAAATATATACCAATAAAAATTATATTAAAATATTATCCCTAGGAGCTAAAATTATAAATTTGGGAGAATGTGTATAAGTATAAACCAAGGGGTTAGTAGTCTTAATATATAAAGAATATATATAAATATATAACACGGGGGGGGGGGGGGAGAGGAGGAGGGAAAAGGAGGGAGGGTGGGAGAGGCAGGGATGAAGGGATGGAGAAAGAAAGAGAGACCCAAAGCAGCTAGGAAGAGGACAAAGCTGGATAGGCCCACAAGTAACAAGCATGCTTAGTGGAATGCTTTACACTCCAGCTTTGACAGGGCACAGCACACCCTGAGACCTGCTTGGCCTTGGCAGCTGCAGAGATGCAGGAATCACTAAGAGTAGCAGCAGACAGGCCATGGGGATGCTGCAGCAGCATCAGCAGCATCAGCAGCATCTGCAGCATCTGCAGCATCTGCAGCATCTGTTGGGGGACTTATAGCAGAAAGCGGCTATCAGCTTTGCAGCCATCTTGAGCCATATACCCTGACATGAGACTTGGATTACAATAGCCTACGACAGCTGAGCACACTCCAATAATCTTGGTTTAGATACCTTAGGTGTGTGAGATTAAAGGTGTGTGAGATTAAAGGTGTGTGACTTAAGAGTGTGACTTAGAAGTGTAGAGATCAGATTTAGAGACAAGACCTAAGGGCATGATTAAAGGTGTGACCAAAAGGCGTGGCTTAGAAGTGAGACATATAAAGGCGAGAGGCAGACAGGAGAGAGATGAGAGAATCAGACACTTTAGACAGAACAATTTGGAGTAACAGAGATTCAGACACTAGGAGTAGGAGTAGACATTAGACACTCGGAAGAGAACAACTAGGAGGAGTATAACTAGGAACTAGGGACTAGGAACTCAAGACTTGGGACTTGGACTAGGAAGAGACTGAAGAATAAATGGGACTGAATCACACTCTGTCTGGTCTCCATTCTTTGAGTCTGTCCTCACTCTCTCTCTTGCTGAACCCCGACCCGAGGTTCAGGGATACAGTGGCCGCCAAACGCAGGGCAGCCCGGGCCTCAACATTTTGCTCAGGCCGCGACATTTTTGGCGCCCAAACGTGGGACTACTGCGGTTCTCAACAAGTATCTGCAGCATCTACAGCATCTGCAGCATCTGCAGCATCAGCAGCATCAGCAGCATCAGCAGCATCAGCAGCATCAGCAGCATCTGCAGCATCTGCAGCATCAGCAGCATCAGCAGCATCAGCAGCATCAGCAGCATCAGCAGCATCAGCAGCATCAGCAGCATCAGCAGCATCAGCAGCATCAGCAGCATCAGCAGCATCAGCAAGGGGCAGTAGCAGAGCAGCAGACTGCCAATGTCTCCACCAATCCTCGTGAGCTGCAGTTCAGGTCAGGGAGAAGCTAAAGGCACATGCTGATCATAGATCCAAGACCAGAACTCCGTTCCTAAGCTCCATGCCTTGTATGGGTAAAATGAGTCCTCTCTGCACCTGATTACCTCCTCACTGACACCACACCCCTTCTTGATGCCATCTGACAGCTTCACTCTGAGCTGCCAAGCTGGCAGGAGCCTTTTCCTCCACACCTTTCTCCTCCTTCACCCCCACATCTAGCAACGGGACAGCCCCTTTCTGGTCTCCAGGCTCCCTGTCTCTGGTTCACAGTACCAACAATCTGTCAAGAATTATCTTGTCCTCTCTAAAATACAGTAGCAAAATACTTCCCGTTGGGTTAGTTCTGAAAGCTGGGAAATCCAAGACACAAGTAGAGCTGGTGTCCAGTGGGGACTCGCTCCTGTATGTGGTGTATCCTGTGTCTTCCAGCTGTCGTCCTGAGCACACTCTGGTGCTCTCAGGACTCTGCGCTCATGACTTGTTTGCCTCCGTAAGAGCCCTACTCCTCAATACTACTCTGTTGGGATGAGATCATATGAATTTGGTACATTCTGGGCACAACAAAAGTCCTTGTCTTCCTCAGCTCATGCCTCCCTCATTTCCAACACAGCAATGCTAGAGTAGATAATACCACAACGCAGAGGCAGTAATTATCAATCCACACCAGTTCTCTGACGCAGTAAATATTGCTCCATTTTGCAGATAAGGAAAGCAAGGCTTGAGCGCTTCAATTACACTTCTTCCAAAGACAGTGGTTTTGAATTTGAGGTGAAAAGCACAAGGAGACTGTCTCCATTAGGGTCTCTAATGCTGCGATAAAACACCGTGACCAAAGGTGGCTGGGGAAGGAAAGGGTTTACCTCAGCTTGCTTACTCTCACGGCAGATGCTGTCACTGAGGGAAGTCAGGGCAGGAACTTGCGGGAGCTGAAGCAGAAGCCATGGAGGGTTGCTCATTGCTGGCTTGCTCTCCAGGACTTGCTCCGTTTGTTTTCTTGTAGAACCCAGGACCACCAGCCTAGGGGTAGTACTACCTACAAAGGGCAGGCCTTCCCACATTATCAATCAATAAAATGCCCTACAGACCGTCTTCCTAGGTCTACAGATTGACCTACCGAGGCCAACCCTATGGAAGCATTTTCTCCATTGAGAGATGTCCCTCTCTTGTGTCAAGTTGACATGAAACTAGCCAGCACAGAGGTTGACGACGGGTGAGAACACAGTGAAGGCCGACCACAGAAGCCTAACCTCTCTCTCCCTCCCCCAGGCAGCTACCCAGTACTTCTTTCCGGTTAACGATCCTAAAGGCTGTTGAGTGTTGCTTACATCTTTTCTTCAGCTCATATTCTTCTCGGTTGCTAAAGGACTAAGGCCTCCTAGGTCTCTGAGAGAGAAGCAGAGGTCATTACCCCTGCTGTCCCCCCACAAGTGCCCCACAAGAAGCCTACCCCCATTTTCCTAACTGTAAAAAGGCCTCTCTCTGGCTGCTTTGTAGCTTTGGAAAAGATGAGCAGGCGCAGGGCTGCAACCACACCAGCAGCAGCCCACAGGCTCAAGAAACCAAGGACTTTCCTTCAGGACGATCATGAATTAATTCTTCTTTGTAGCACTGGGATTTAAAGTCAGTGCACTAAGAACAGAACCACTGTCAGCTGTATGATCGCCACAATGCTCTCGCCAGCCCCGGGTTAATGGACTGTCGTTCAAAACATAGGTATAGCCAGAAACCATCCACAGCATTGACAAAGCAAAACCCCTTCCTCCCTTCCTAACTTATCCATCTATCCATGTAAACATTTATTGGGTGCCTATTGTCTGCCTGTGGGCTTTAGATACGTCCTGCACTCAATGAGCACACAGCCTAGAGGGAGAGACAGGTGATTAAATGGATAATCAGGCTGCTGAGTGAATGCGGATAAATGTGAATTATAAGGGACAGGCTAAATTAATCATGGAACAGCATACAATAGAGTTCTATATAGCCATTAAAAAGAGTGATGAAGCACCATATTCATTGACATGGAAAGGACCTCTATAGTATGTCAAAACAGGAAAAGGGAGAGATGTTGCAAAAGGAACATTTACAAGGCTTTTTTTCTCACTGGGAAGCTGCATACTCGAGCATACGAATACTTGAAGAATGTCCACTAACCTACCTGCCAGTTGCTGACGGCTTTCGACAGAGCTCCCCTTATCTCTCACTCCTTTCTAGTTTGCTCATATAAAATAAAATTTTCAAAATGGAGCAGCTTTTCATGGTGAAAAATGAGGAGCAAACACTCAGCATGGACTCAGGAGTGGAGACCGCACATGCACACACCTGGGCACAGGCACACACCCGCTCACATGGAAGACAGGTTCTGCAGTGGTTTCTGGAAGCTGAGCCATGTGTCTAAGCTCTCTCCCACTTCTGCTTACCTAGCAATTGTGAACCAGGCTGAGCGCATGTGAAAGCTGGAGACTGGAGGGAGATAAGAAAAAGATGCCATTTTTGTTGCCTGCCTGTTGATGCTCACTACCAAGCTTCCCTTGACAACCATTTGTGGCAGATACTGCAATATGTCCAGCCTCAGCGGCATGCCCCCAGCCCCAAATGGACACCATGCCTGACTGCACAGCACAGAAAGGAGGGCCAGAGACGGTGAACATGGTCCGTGGGTACTCCCTCCTCATCCACGGAAGACTGAGTGTTAGTTTCATTCATTCGTCTAGACTGTAATTTAACCTTGATGGCCTCGTCTGGTCCTGTTCTAGCTCCCAAATAATTGACACAGAGCCCTATTAAGTTTATTAACAAGCTGCAAGCCTAGATCAGGCAGGTTCTGAGCTATTCCAACCCTCCAAGGCTGCTAATGCCCAGACAAATGCCCCATTACTTCCCAGTGTCATCTTGCCCTGGCTCTCTCTGGTCCACGTTATGTCATCATGTATGTCATCATGAAGACTCCTTTGGCGATGTGCCCATGACAACTCCTCCTGGACCCTCGGCCTCATGGTCATCTCTTCTCTTCTCATGGTTCTCTCTCTCTCTCTCTCTCTCTCTCTCTCTCTCTCTCTCTCTCTCTCTCTCTCTCTCTCACACACACACCTTTCCCTGGACTCTGAAGTCCAGCCTTCCTATCTCCTCTGCCCAGCCATAGGCTAATCAGGTCTTTATTAACCAATCAGAGATAATTGGGGAACATTCCTTATACAACACTGATACAGGAGATGGTTCAGTAATCATGACAATGCTGGCATCTGTAACCAGATCTCTGGGCGTAGAAATCACCATCTGAATACACAGTGAACAACTCCAACCCCCAACACATTCACTTAAACTCTTCAAGACCACCCATTATATGCCCACCTTTGCTGGGGACAGTACCTAGAGGTCGGTAAGGCAGGTGTAGCCTCTGTCCTGTGCCACTTAGGATCTGCAGGGCAGAGGGACTAAGAGAGGTTCTGGGGTCAAACCCTGTGAGTTCAAATCCTGGCTCTCCATGCTCTAGGTGGGTAAACCTGCCATGTAGTTAACCTTGCTGGGTTTCAGTCTCCCTGTCTGACAAAGGGGCACAATTCACTTGGGAGTGTGTGTGAGGACAGGATGTGTGTGTGTCAAGTGCTTGTGTGTGAGGACAGTGTGTGTGTGCTCGGTGCAAAGCCTGGAGCACAACTTCCCCAAGTGAAGGTTAATTCACACTGTAGACATCCACACTCTGTAACAAACTGTCACGAAAGTGCATTAAGCAGAAATTGAGCAGAGACCGGTGCTCACAGCAACACCACCACAGAGCATCTCCCAGCTTCACCCCCACCCTCCCCAAGATACATCAGTCTACGAGGGTGAAAAGACAACATGACAAACCTCTTCTGCGTTGAAATCACAGACATCAAGAACCCACGGTACTGATTAATTTCTGGGCCACGTGGCTCAACTCGGACAATACGTAAAGGAGGACACCAGCAGAATGTTAATGTCCTCTCGTTCTGAGGGAATATATTGTAGAGGCCTTTCCGTGCTGACCTTTTCCGCACAGAATATGTTTTATTAACTGGCCACTGATCCTCCCCTGCAGGCCTATGAGGCTATAAACAGCGAGAGTGGTGAGCGGCTGGCCAATCCTGTCTTGGATTTGCTGAAAAGGTTGAGAGACTGCAGTAGAGCACTGGCGGAGGGACACGGAAGCAGCTTTCACAGTGGTGGGAGGATGTGAGAAAGTAGGACTGCCCAGAGGCTTGGCTCTGGTGGAGACTGGTGCCTTCACTCCTGGTCCCGAGCCAAGCGTGACCTTCCTGAGGGCCAATTAATTGCAGGCACCGGCATCTGCCACCAATTCTTCAAGGTAATTAGCTCCACATGTTATCAACAGGAAGTCGGTGCCCACGGGCTCTTGCGATAATTGTTTCAATGTTGGCACACAGTCTGCCTTTCTTGAAAAGGTCATTGCACCCGATAGGTCTCCGCTACCCCCATCCTTTTTGTTAAATGAAGAAAGCTGCCCCCTGCGCTGCAGTTCTAGTCAAGGTACTGGACGCAGGGCGCAGGTTACCACGCAAAGCTTCTTCAGCTGTAAGCGTTCTCTAATGGGGTACGTGCATCATCTCCTGCGATTTCTAGCATCTGGTGCCACGACCCCTTCAGACGGGCAACAGATGAAAAATAGATTGGGCTTGGTCAGAGAGTGCCTGTTGCACGGAAGAAACAGATGATGTCAATGTACTAGGTGATCATGACCCAAACTGTTTAGGAACCCGTACATAGACCACAGAAAACTCTTCCAGCGGAAGTGGAGAAAGTGGAACCCTCCCAAGTCTCCTTGGGAGGACCTGTACACACGCAGGATGGGCCACACCAATGAGAGCTGTTCTTGTTCCTCCACGCTGCTTCCATCCAGCTTTTCTCTGGAACAATCTCTGGAACCCTTCCTTACCTCTCCCCGGTAAACTAATTCCTCCTCACCGTGAACAGCATGCTTCCCTAAAGCCTGAGAATGATGTGAGAACTCACGCCTCTCAGACACTTCAATCCGTGTTACTACCGGCTCCTTACACTGTAGAAAGCCTCCGCTATCTTGTTAGCCCGATCTCCCAGACCTCGCGAGATCTACGATAAACATTTATAAATGAAGTCTGAACTCACAGTAGGCATTTGATGGTCCCTGGCTGAGCAATACGGAATTCAGGAATTGTTGCTTCTCCAGAGGTACAATCATCGAATTCCTATTCCAGAGCAAACAAGAACAAGAACCACACTGTGATTGGTTCCCAGCGTCCGCAGTGCAGCCAGCAATAACATTCCCAGCAATGCGTTCCCAGAATGCATTGCATCTGCATAGAAAGCTGTCTGTAATGCACATGACAATGCAGGGAGGCACAGCAGCAAGAAACTTACAGACAGTATTGACTTCCAGAATATTGTAACAGGGCTTTTCTCTCACCCCAAGATCCCCATGACCTCAGGCTACATAGCACCGATCTTTAAGTTAAGAGGGCCACCACCACCCTCGCCAGTCTCCTTTAGATCCTCTTACTGGGCATGATAGTGTAGGACCATCATCCCAGCACCGGGGACTGAGGTTGGAGGTTCACAAACTTCGAAGCTGCTCTGGACTGCAAAGCAAGATTGTATGTCAATAAAACAAAACAAAACTAGCAAAATATGTGGCCTTGATCTGTCTCCTCTTTCCAAAAAATGACTCTAGAGATCAGCTTCTGAATGAACAACCAGACAGACCACCTCTCCACCCGTCTCCCCTGTCCCAGCCCCTCCCACCTCTCCACCCTTCCCACCTGTCCCAGCTCCTCCCTCCTCACCAGCCCCTCCCTCCTCACAGCCCCTCCCACCAGCCTCAGCACCTCTCACCTCTCCACCCTTCCCACCTGTCCCAGCCCCTCCCACCTGCCTCAGCACCTCCCACCTCTCCACCCTTCCCACATGTCCCAGCTCCTCCCACCTGCCTCAGCACCTCCCACCTCTCCACCCTTCCTACCTGTCCCAGCCCCTCCCTCCTCACGTCCCCTCCCTCCTCACCAGCCCCTCCCACCTGCCTCAGCACCTCCCACCTCTCTACCCTTCCCACCTGTCCCAGCCCCTCCCTCCTCACCAGCCCCTCCCACCTGCCCCAGCCCTTCCCACCTCTCTACCCTTCCCACCTGTCTCAGCCCCTCCACCTGTCCCAGCCCTTCTCACCTCTCCCAGTCCCTCCCACCTGTCCCAGCCCCTCCCTCCTCACCAGCCCCTCCTACCTGACCCAGCCTCACTACCCAGCCTCTGGTCACACAGGCTTCAGCCCACTTCTAAGAAGCACTCATCGGTCCTGTATCAGAAATCTCATCTCTAACACGTCTCAGGTCACTCCACCCTTAACAGTGCCCCTAGACCCTCCCTCTCTCCCTTGTGAATGCCAAATCCCCAGGACATGATCACCCTTTCTGCCCCGCTTTCTCCGGTTGGGTCTTCTGCAGGATGTGAACTTTCTTCATTAGCACTGGCAGCCCTGGCTCACTAGGCTGTCAAGGTCACAAGGCGAGGGCTCAGATGAGACGTGCTCTGGCTCGCTGTTGTCCCAGCGTTGGCACTCAGCAGCAACACACCAAGGTCTACAGAGAGAACCATCGAGTTGGGTGGCCCGACCCAATGTGACCTTGTTGGAAAACAGTAAGATTTCAGTAAGACGCTACTCACTTCATAATAAACATGAGCACACTCAAAACAAGCAGCCAGGATGAGAAGCCATCCCTACAGGGAAGAGCCTGTGTATGGCAACACTTTCCACCCTGAGTCTGAAATCTCTTGTTCCGGAAATCCCTCCTTCCAGAAATCTCTCTCCCATTCCTTCCAGTATCCTAGAGAGCAACGCTCCTTAGTGTGCTGGCCTCGAAACACCACTCAGGAGAATGTCTGCTTAAGTATTCTGTTGAAAGAAACCCTTGTCTCAGAGTACAAGGGGAGAGTGTGGAGAGCTGGGAGGCTCCAGCTGCCACCTGAACACCTGCCTCACCCTCGGCAGTCTGCACCTGGGTAGACTCCAAAAGTCACAATGTCTGTGGACAAAAGCCCCAAGCCTTACTTTCATGAACAAGCTCACGGTTCTTTCACAACTTGTGAGAAGGAGCAGCAGGCTCTGACTGTACTCATGGCATCCTTTTGTCTCACAAACAATCTAGTAGGTGGATGGGAGATAATGTCCCTGGTTTAAAGGAATCCGTGTGTGTGTGTGTGTGTGTGTGTGTGTGTGTGTGCGCATGTGATTCATGGAACTAGCAATGGGGTTGTGAGAGGGAGGAAGGGATCTTGAAGGAGGTGGAGTACCTGTCCCCAGGAGAGCAGAAGTTGGAATTGATTGGAGAAAGAAAGGGACCCAGTTGGAGGTGGGGAAGGGACATGTGGGACAAAGTCCAGGATGGGAACACACTGTAATGACACATATGAGAACATCATAATGAAACCCTTTACTTTGCACACTAACCCAAAATGTTGATTTAAAATAAGAGAACTAATCGTGGCTGTACACACCTGTAATCTCGGTACTCAGAAGACTGAGGCAAAATGAGCGTGAGTTTGAGGCCAGCCTGGGCTACATAGAAAGGCTGTCCATATGGAAGGGAGAAGGGAAGGAACGGGAAGAAGGTGCAGACGAGATTAAGACCTGCAGAATTCATTCAGCTTACTGAGGCCACCCGACCCAGAAGTAAAAACCATGAAGAGTGTTGCAAATCCCATCTCTCTGGATAAGCCTGTCCCTACCATGTGACAAGGACAGCATTTTTAACCAAAACAATCCCGAGAAAGGGAACTTGCCACCAGGCCTCAAGCCTAAGGAGACCTCTTCCCAACAAGAACTCCAGCTCCTTGTGACCAGGAGAGCCTGGAGCATCCATCGCAGCTGAGGCCACTGTCAGTCCACAGCACAATCTGAGGGTTTTATTCCACCCCACAGTGGGCCTGGGTTCTATTTGTGTCCATTTATGAAACAATAACTTTCACCTTAAAATCTGGAGCTGGCTTCTCTTGAGACCTCAGAGGCCTTGCCCATCATGCATCTAGATGTCCTTCCTGACGGGAAAGTCTAGCATTGCTCACCCCAGACCCCACAACCTGGATCACCTGCTTCTGCACCTGCTTGGCCCAGCTGGCACTAGAGTTCGCCTGCTTGTGCACCTGCTGTGCCCACCTGGCACTAGAGTTCACCTGCTTGTGCACCTGCTGTGCCCACCTGGCACTAGAGTTCACCTGCTTGTGCACCTGCTGGACCCACCTGGCACTAGAGTTCACCTGCTTGTGCACCTGCTGGGCCCACCTGGCCTTAGAGTTCAGCCCTCTGTTTTGTAGACTATACACACTTTGTTCCAAGGACCACCAGACACAGAAGCAGAGGAGGCAGACAGCAGAAGGATTGCTAAAGAAAGACCAAGAACACCAAAAGAGATATCTTATGGAGTTTGGGGCAATGTTTCACCGCCAAAAATAAAAAGCAAGATCCTGCAACAGAGAGAAACTACAGACATAAATTCCCTTTAACCAGCAGCCAAATGTTTTAATATTTATGCCTAGACTTTCCCAGGCAATTTTAATGCACATTTATGTTTTTCCTATAGAAAATAAAAAGGAAGACAGGGGGTGCTGAATGTGGAAAAAAATATTCAAAATACCATCATTTAAATGGAATTGAATCCCTTTCAAAACAGTCTGTCCAGAGAAGCCGCTGCCTCGGAGGTGTTTTGTCAGCTCTGTGCCTTCCTGGCAACCCACTGAATGCTATAAAAAGCACCTGCCGTCTTCACTCAGCTCCACATCCATTTTCTCTGGGGTTGGATTCTAATGTGCCTCTTTGCAGGAGCAGCAGAGCTGGGGGCGACAACTGAGGAGCTGCTCGGGCCTGTGACAGGTGAACTTGTTATATTATACTTCAAAGCCACGCACTGTTACAGAGAGAAGTGATGCCATGGGGGCTACAGCCTTCGGAAGGCCGCACTAGCTAGCCAGGCCCACAGCAGGAGGTGAGCAGCGCTTCAGAAATAGCCTCGCAGTTTTTCAAGTCCTTCAGAGTTCAACGACTCAAGCTGGTTCTTTCTTCCAGTGATTTTACTTTCTATTGGCTGTGCGGTTGACTTCCACTGGTTCTACTTTCTATTGGCTGTGCGGTTGACTTCCGCTGGTTCTACTTTCTATTGGCTGTGCGGTTGACTTCCGCTGGTTCTACTTTCTATTGGCTGTGCGGTTGACTTCCGCTGGTTCTACTTTCTATTGGCTGTGCGGTTGACTACCTAGGTTTTATGTGGAATCCGGGGTTACTTTCTCACCAAAGTTGAGCACTCAAATGAGCCCACGTTTCAGACACAGGTTTCCCAAACTCCTCTGTCCTAGATGGCCCTCCTGCCTCTCTTAGTTCTTGGTGGTCTATCTGATGTTTGATCTTTGTAGAAAAGATGGTTCGCCCTTTTACATAAGGAGCCTGTGACTAGGCCAGCTAAACAAGCTGGTCACTCAGGACAGACACGGAGTATCCTGTTTCTCTTTATAAATGCCTCCGTGGTCCATGCTCCCTGGGAACAACCACTCTGGGTGACGTTGGCTCGAGAGCTTCAAATATAGCAAAGTAACTGCAGGCAGCAAGCCTGCAGGACTGAATAGCTGGAATGGTGGGTGGCCAGTGGCCAGTGGCCAGAACCTTCCTTCCCCAGCCCTTGGCGCTGCCTGAAACCTGGTGCCTGGTACTTTTTCAGCCAGGATGGCAAGATAGGAGACCAGTTGTTCATGGGTACCTGCTGTCCTGGTAGGATGCAGACAAACAGCAAATGAAAGCTACACCTTAGAGTTTGAGACCTGAGTCCCTTCAGCCTCAAATCTGACAGAAAGCAAAGAAATGAGGTGGGGTTTCTCGGCCTCCACGGGGGGGGGGGGGGGGGGGGGAAACTCTGTCTCTAAGAGGCATGTGTTACAAACGCATAAGTAGGAAATAAATACGCATCCTGATTGTGTATATCTGCTGTGCCGCATCAGTGGCTATCAGATGTAATTCCCATACTGCTATCAGTTCATAACTGGGCCGATACTCTAAGTCTCCAGAACAAACTGTAACAGGCCATCTGACAGCCCCCAAAGGAGCAGGGTACCTTCTGAGAAGAAAGTGTCGGCCATGAGGAAAACGTTCAAGAGCCTAGAGTCCACAAACACTGCAGGATAAAACCAGCCAGAAGCACATCAGAGGCGAAGATTTATGGTGTGAGCTGGCCCGTTGGTATGACCCACATGCTCGATCCACTCATTAAAGAAATGTTCTCCAAGCCACAACTTTCTGAACACTCCCTCCGGGGCCCCAGCATTTACGTTTGATATCAACTAAAAGGAAATTTTTCTCTCAGAGGATTAGACACATCTGTTCTGCTATTTTTGCATCTAGGGGATCAGGAAGCCCAAACGGTGCCTTGATTTAAGAAAGACTCCGGAGGCTTCTCTTTCCTGTGTTTGAGTCATTAAAGAGATGCTGAGCCTCCAGGCGGAAACACTGAGGAGGTAGGAGAGATGCTACCAAGGCCACCAATTAGCTCTTTTAGTGGCCCTCTGTAGAGTCCTGTCACAGACAGAAGGTTCATGGCCAGCCCTGGTGAGTCCCTCACACACCCCCTGACCCTTTGCCTGAGCTGTGTCACCTCCAATGTGGAACCTCACTATAGCAGTGATCTCTCTCTGCCACAGGTCACCCATGCTGCAAGTGAGACATAGGTCAGTCTGGAATGTATCTCTACTGCTCTCCCTGTTGAGAACCCTTAAATCTCATAGCATCCCCCTATCCTAGAGACAGAGCCCAATCGTGTTTCACTGCCCCATGCTAACCGTCTCTCCATCACCTCCCTGAACTCAGTCTTGTGAGATAACATTTCTCAGATACTTAAGCTGGGCCCCTCTAGCGGGAGGCTCCTCACACATGCTCTCATGTTCCCAGAAACACTGGTGCTTAACCCATACAGCATGCCCTCCTGAAGCCAATTCCCTTTCCCTTTTCTTCTGCTGGGCTGGTGCCCCACATTCCCTCCCTGCTGAGAGTCTGATTTAATTGGTCAGTGTAAACCAGGACTCCCCAGTGATTCTCCTGTACATCCAAAACCAAGAAGCCCATAATACTCCTAGTCAACGTCACACTCCATCTGCCACAATCCCTCCAGAAAGCCCCAAACCTCTCATGATGGTCTCCTAAGCACTGTCACTCAATCACAAGCATAAGGCTCAGCAGGAAGCAGTATTTACCAGGAGAACCAACCCCCACATGCCACACTTACAGGCACTGACAGACTGTACCAAAGGCTAGGTTGAGTTCCTTCAGAAGGAACAAAGAACCCTGGTCACGCTAAATGTGAAAATTGGTAGAAAAGGTTTCTATGGAAGCAAAAGAAGGAGTGAATGGAGCAGCCCCAGACTGGAGAGGATGTGGGAAGGCTGGAAACCTGGGCTTCTGAGAGCCCTAGGAGAAGGGAGGACAGACCTCTGACTGGCCCTCAGCCGGACTCCACTTTTATGAGGAATCAGTTCTTCTGGGTAAGTCCTCATAGAAACAGCTTCCTGTGGGTCAGCTTTCTCTCTCTCTAAGCATGAGAAGTTGGGGCCTTCCCACCACAATCCAACCACAAGTAAATGTCAGTCACCAGAGGTGCCTCCCTGTGGTGTATGCTTCAACCGAACCATACCTAAGCCAACCCCTGTCTGTCCCCCCATGGCTGTCTGTCCCCCATGGCTGGCTGGCTGTCCTCCCATGGCTGCCTGTCCTCCCCATGGCTGTCTGTCCTCCCCATGGCTGTCTGTCCTCCCCATGGCTGTCTGTCCTCCCATGGTTCTCTGTCCCCCCATGGCTGTCTGCCCCCCATGGCTTTCTGTCCCCCTCATGGCTGTCTGTCCCCCCCCATGGCTGGCTGTCCCCCCATGGCTGGCTGGCTGTCCTCCCATGGCTGCCTTTCCTCCCCATGGCTGTCTGTCCTCCCCATGGCTGTCTGTCCTCCCATGCTTCTCTGTCACACACACATGGTTCTCTGTCCCCCCATGGCTGTCTGTCTGTCCTCCCATGGCTGTCTGTCCCCCCCATGGCTGTCTGTCCCCCCATGGCTGGCTGGCTGTCCTCCCATGGCTGCCTGTCCTCCCCATGGCTGTCTGTCCTCTCATGGCTGTCTGTCCCCCCCATGGCTGTCTGTCCCCACATGGCTGTCTGTCCTCCCCATGGCTGTCTGTCCTCCCATGCTTCTCTGTCACACACACATGGTTCTCTGTCTCCCCATGGCTGGCTGTCTGTCCTCCCATGGCTGTCTATCCCCCCCCATGGCTGTCTGTCCCCCTATGGCTGTCTGTCCCCCCATGGCTGTCTGTCCCCCCATGACTGTCTGTCCCCCCATGGCTGTCTGTCCCCTCCCCCATGGCTGTCTGTCCCCCCATGGCTGTCTGTCCCCCAATGGCTGTCTGTCCCCCCATGGCTCTCTGTCCCCCCCATGGCTGTCTGTCCTCCCCATGGCTATCTGTCCTCCCATGGCTGACTCTAGTCTTCAGCCTGATCCTCCCTTGCCTCCCTTACTGGGATTGCGACTCTTGCATTCCAAATGCCTAATTGGGAATAATTGCCAACTCTTAATTACAGTTTGCTCTTTACATACCACTACTACATCTGCTTTGAGTTTTATTTTCATTAACGTGATGTTTTCAAGAGCCTGTTTTTTAAAAGGCAAAAAACCCATTAGATAATCACTTATAATTTACAAGTAAATACAACTAAAATACACCTGATGGTTGTTCATGTTTGTGAACAAGATTCTCCATCAATCCACTTAATCATGCATGCACAAGTGTCTTTGGATGCTGGAGCTTCAGGTTCACATACTGAGCTCATAATATGTTGCTCTGTAATTAAATCCTGTACACAAAGCTGTGTGGTCACCTGGAAAGGATGATGACAAACTCAACAAAGCCAGGCTGGGCCTTCCAAAGCACAGGACTCCTGGACACGGTAAGAACAACCTCCACCCCTGCTCAGACAGCACCTCCCTCCTTAGAGTGCACATCCCCTGGACCTGTCGACTGACAGTCCCCACTCACTGAATTCAGTGACTCTTAAGCTTTTAATGGTATGAAAACTCTTCCCCAGAAAAAGTCACATGGATCAAACAGACATGGGATTTCCACGCACATGGTTCTAAAAGGTTCACGAATTTAACACTCCGTGGGATTTGTGGTTTGCAAGATTCTATGGATCTGTGAAGTCCCTGGGATTTGTGGCTTACAAGGTTGCTAGGGTTTGTTTTTGCTAAAGAGCTAGAGCATAGGAGCCCTCGAAAATTCTGCAAACTATAAAATTGTCTAGTGTGCGTCTTTGTTACTCGGTGTGGGTCCTCTGAGTGCCTGCTGTGTCTAGGCACCAGACTGGTCTCCAGAAGGGAAGGAGGTAATGGTGAATTAAACTGTCCCTTAAAGAGTTCAAAGCTGTATTTTCTTAACTGCTGGGGAAACACTTCGGGCTGTTAGTGGGTGAGCCTTCCTCACCTAATGATTGTTCAATAGCTTTGCTACACTTATGTGCAATTCCATAATTTTACAAGTACTTGAGTATTAGATTATAGAGAAAGAAACAAAGGCCTATTATTGTAGAAAAAGCATACGGTGTGTACGGTTTAGAGAAAACATATGTGGCTTTTATTTTGTGAGGCCAAAGCAACACATTCGGGTCCTAGTATGAACCTAGGCAGATCATGTATGTGTTCAATTTTTTAAAAGAACAAAAACATAAATATGTTTATGTTTATATTTAACTACTTACTAGATATAACAAATTGATAACAATTTATCATTTCTCCCCCTGAAGAGCCTACTTAAATACTATTAAGGATTTTTATATTTTCCACTATTGAAAAGGGAATCTCAGTAAATAAGACAACTTCTACAACCTTTAGAAAGAGAGACAAAGGGTAGAGAATCAGTAATGTCAAAAGCAGGGCCAAAGACACTGTCATCCCTATGCCCTCAAGACAGAGAAAACTACAGTTTAAATAAGTTAATTCCTTCCTCCCCACCCTCACTAGAGAGAGAGAGAGAGAGAGAGAGAGAGAGAGAGAGAGAGAGAGAGAGAGAGAGAGAAGAATGAATCCCAGGCAGGCTCAATTATTAAGGTTCTTCATGCATTGAAAGGCAAAAGGTAGGGAATGGGAGGTTTAACACTGAAAACAAGGATTTACTGAAAGCCGCCATGCAGAAATGTTGTGTCCCAAGCTTCTCTCCCAACCCACACAACCAGGCAACTCACTCTACCCACTCATTTCCAAGGAAACCAAAGGCTTGTTCTCCGAACAAACAGGGCTAAGGACTCTCTGGCATTGAGACAATATTAGTATATTAGATATACAGTATCTGCTTATTATTATATTAGATACACAGTATCTGCTGTCTTCGTCTTCTACCTCAGTCTCAAACAAGATAGCAATGAGTCTTTCTCCCAGACAGAAGATGAGACATTGTTATCTACAGCAATGATGGCAAGATAACCAGGTAGCCAGACTTATGTCAGCTTGTTGTCACTGCCATAAGGACAACTAGTTGATCAATCTCAGTAGCTCTCTCCCATTTCCTCCCAACCCCAAACTCCTCTCCTCTCCTCTCCTCTCCTCTCCTCTCCTCTCCTCTCCTCTCCTCTCCTCTCCTCTCCCTCCCTCCCCTCCCCTCCCCTCCCCTCCCCTCCCCTCCCCTCCCCTCCCCTCCCCCCCTCCCCCTCCCCCCCCTCCCCCCTCCCCCCACCCCCCACCCCCCTCCCCCCTCCCCCCTCTCCTCTTCTCTCTCTCTCTCTCTCTCTCTCTCTCTCTCTCTCTCTCTCTCTCTCTTTCTCTTTCTCTCTTTCTCTCTCTCTCTCTCACTTCAAACACCTTTTAGCAACCAACAGATGACCAACTAACATTTGACAAAATCCTCCAGTATGAAAAGAAGAATAAAACAGAGAAAAAGATGTGCACTTTAATTTACTTATAAAGTATACGCTATTGCATTCAGGAAATAAAAATAAGATTTTGACATTTTTAAGAAAACAGTCAGAAAAGAACTTTAAAATGAAAAATATAGATACAAATTAAAAATTCAAGGGAAGAAAATTTACCCTGAAAATATTTTTCACCGTATGTTCCTCTTTTATAGATAAGACCAGAGAAATGGAGTGAATTGAAGACGTAAAGGTCCTTAATGGATTACTTGGGATTTTTTAGCCAGCTAAACTACCATTTGTGTTCCAAGAATTGACTATGCAAAGCAAAAAGCTTCAAGAGAGTACTCAGCTTTTATAGCCAGCTAAGTTTTCATTTGTGTGGCAAGAACTGATGATGCAATGTAAACGCTGTTTCAATGGAGTACTTCGATTGTACAGCCATCTAAGTTATCATCCGAGTGAGCATCAATACATTTCAAACTTGAAAGAACTCAAAACCAGAGAATAGAAAGAGAATCTAACGCCAAAGAGATGCACTACCCACTAGTGATTCTGTGTTGCACGACTGAAAAATTGAACAACCAGTCCAAACTAGAAATAGGAAGAGGAACAAGTCTAGGGAAGAGGACTCTAAGAGAAACCATCACGAATGCACAGGATATCCATGTGTGATGGGTAATCATGGCTGTAAACTTGACACTGTCTGGGAAGAAGGAAGGCCCAGCCCACCGTGGGCAGCATTATCCCTAGGTATATGGGTCTGGGCTATATAAGAAAGGAAGTTGAACATGCACCAGGGAGGGAGCAAGAACCAATAAATAGTTTTCCCTGTGTTTTCTACTGTAAGCTCCTTCCCTGTGTTCCTGCCTTGGCTTCCCTTAATGAAGAGCTATAACTTGTAAGATAAAATAAACCCTTTCCTCTCCAAGTTTCTTCTGGTTATAGTGTTTATCACAGCAACAGGAAAGAAAATTAGAACGCTCTGTGTGTGTGTGTGTGTGTGTGTGTGTGTGTGTGTGTGTGTGTGTGTGTTTTAAAGATTTGATAAAACTATGAAGATCTGTAATAAAAATAAAAAAAATTAGTAGTAGAAAGTGAAGAGATGTACTCTGGGGGAAACACAGTGAGCACCCTGAAAGAAAGAAGACGGTGGTGATACTCGGCTTTTCTGTGAGCTAAATTTATAAATCATAATTAAATAGCCACAGAGTCATAATTCAACCCAACCACATTGTGACTGTCACTTACTAGAAAATGAAAAAGTAACAGTAAGGTTGGGGGTGGAAGCAGAGAAGGAAGTAGTAAGCAATCAACCAAAACCTGCTCATCTCTGAGGAAATCTAATGATGTCCAAAATGAATGAAGAAAAGAAGTATTAGGATATAATTTATAAGTACAGGGGCAAGGATATAATTTATAAGTACAGGGGCAGTTTTTTTAAGTTATTGATTTTATGTATGTGAGTACACTGTTGCTCTCTTCAGACACACCAGACGAGGACATAGGATCCTATTATAGATGGTAGTGAGCCACCATGTACTTGCTGGGAATTGAACTCAGAACTTCTGGAAGACCAGCCAGTGCTCTTAACCGATGAGCCATCTCTCCAGTACCCCAGGGAAAGTATTTTTAAAATCACAAGTATTGAAAGCAGTTCATTGTTTTTGAGGAATTTGTAATGTTCTCTGTTCTATGAACAGATACTTCTTTATAACTCATGAATGTACTGTCTAGCATGTACCCATCCATCTCTCACCTGAACTTCCAGACATTTGTTATGTTTCAGAGCAGTGACTCCCCTGTTACATCTTCTACCACAACATCACTCATAGCTACCAGCCCTTTGCTGCTTGAAGTCAGGCAAGCCAGGCCCACAAATCCATGTCCCTTCCATCTTCCCTACCCTAACAACCAGCTGAGCCATAATTTTCAACAGCAGAAGCCTTGAACATCCCAAGCCAGACAAGTTCCCCTGTCTGCTGAGGAGTCCACCTGGCCCTCAACAGGGGCTAGGAATATAGGCTGCTAGCCTTCTCCCCTGACTCAACAATGAGAGCCAACTTCTCTCCCAACACAGCCTCACTGGGAATATGATAAAAAGTACTTTGTAGAGTAATAACACCATAATTTTAGTGACTAATAATTTCTCCAGAGTGAATGTCACCTCTTCCTTAAGCAACCAGAAGCAGTTAGACCCAGTAAACCCCCATGGTCTGGGACCCAGAATAGCTATGGTATCTCACCTCTTTCCCCGAGGTGCCTGAGGCTGTTCTGTCGGGTGTGGACACTAGCTTGTGGATACAATCCTGGTATAGAAGAGACCAGCAAGTGGGCCAGGCTTGGTGTGGACAGCCTCAGTCCAAATCCAATCACGTCAGAATCGGGTCTAATTGAGATTAATGACCTCTCACAGCCAGTTCCAGCTATTTTATCAACAGATAGCCTGCTGAGCAGGCTACTCTCTAGCCTCCAATTTGGCCACACAGGTCCTTACTCTTCTGTCTTGACAGCTCTAGCCCGCCAGCCCTGCATGGACAAAAGAAAACACCACAGTGTTTTTGGGACACTAAGAGGATGAGAAAGGAAAAGAACCACAGATTCAAGGATCCTAACATTTAGGGGTCTTTGCCCAAATGCATGGCTTCTAAAGAGTAGTATCAATAAAGTTCTAGGAGCATTGTGGCCATCATTATTCCTGAGACTGACTAGACTTGGGCATATCTCAACTGCAGAAATGTCCACCAGTTCTTCCCTCCTCAACTGCCAATGTGAAGCAATGGTCAGTGAGGGATCCCCGGATCAGCTTGAGATGAATACGAATTTACCAGTTGGGAAGAAAAGAACGTCCCTGTCAAATGCACAGATGGTGCTGTATCCTTGGGTTGGGACTGTGACAAGCTGTTAGTGCTGTTAACCAGAGCCAGCAATGAGGATGTGGTAGAACCCTATGCCAGACCACGTAGCCAATGGTGAGAGAGTTGGATTCTATGCGATGCACAGTGGAGGCACCCATTCAGGAAAACTCTCCACAGGTGGGGAAGATGGTCAGAGATGCACTTCACAGCAGGGCTTCTCATCCAAGGAAGGGACCCTGGATGTAGAGGTATATAAAATAGAATAATTTATGAATTTGTTTTATGAAACATGAATCATTTTATGAAAATAATTCATAAAGAAATTTATTTTAAAACAATCCTTGGGCTTGAGAGATGGCTTGATCACCACAGTGTTGCACAAGCATGGGTACCTTAGTTCAGGTTCCCAGCATGTGTGATAAAATGCCAAGCAGGTGGAAAGTGACATTCCAGGGCCAGTTAGCCAGACAGAGAGAGGCAGATCCTGGGGACGCTAGTCAAAACACTGAGCTTCAAGCTCAGGGAGAGACACTGTCTCAAAAAGTGGAGAACTGGGGAAGACACCCAACTGCAACCGCTGGTGTACCCACACACACATGTATACATACACACATATGCACATACACACATGTGTGCAGATGTGCACACATGCGCACTCACAAATGCACACACACGTATGCACCACATATATATAGAAACACCAAATAAACACATAAATTAATATTTTTTAACTTTCCCACACCTGTTCCTTAGTATACATATAATTTTATAACTTAATAAAAATGAAAACATATTTGCATACTGTTGAGATGGACAGGCTTATTCTTACCTAAAGAATGAGATCCCAGCTGAAAATCTGATTCTGCAGGACACAGCAACTTCAATGTCTTTCAGAGCTGACTGACATTTTTATTCTATGGTTGTCAGTGCTGGGAATGTCACCTCATATACCAAATGGTACCAAATGGCAAAAATACGTTTAGGACCAGTGTGGTGGCTTGGATGAGAACAGCCCCCATAGGCTCAACTGTTTGAATGCTTTGTCCCCGGTTGGTAGAACTGTTTGGGAAGGATTAGGAAGTGTGGCCATGTTGGAGAAGGTGTGTCACTGGGGGTGGGCTTTGAGTTTTCAAAAGCCCATGTGATTCCCAGTTACCTCTTGACCTTGTATTTGTGACTGAGATGTAATCTCTCAATTGCTGGTCCAGCACCATGCCTGCTTGCCTGCTGCCATGCTCCCCACAGTGATAGTCATGAACTTGTAGAATTGTGAGTGTTGAGGCTTAGGTAAAATATTAGGGCCTAAACAGAATGTTAAGTCCTAGGTAAAGTATTAAGGGCTGTGTAACTGTTATCTGTCCTGCCATTTTATGCTGTCACTAATGTCATAAGGAAATGTTCTCATACGTTATTTCTGCTGTTAGTAGAAAAGTTTCTCATGCCCAAGTTGATTGAATATTCTGTTAGATTCTGTGATCTTGGAAACCAATCACAACAGAAGTCAGTTAGAATGGTGTTGTACAGCTAGTCACAATAAGCTTGGACCCAAACCAACCACCCAGCACCTCTGTGTGAGCTTCTTTACGGTATTTGCCTTTATAAACTGCCCCTGGGATGGACCCTAATATAAGATATACCAATACAAGAAACTCTGTGGTATAAAACTTCCATTTTGAGTAGGGGTCTAGTAAAGTTTAAGTTCCCAAGACTTGCCCTGAGAACTAGCATCCTATTTGGCAGAAAGAGACATGTAGGTGGGTAACCAACATCCTGGTTGGCAAGTTAAGATATGAATATTAGACAAGTTCTATCTTGGTAGAGAAGTTAGGATATGGATATTAAACAAGGCAAGTCCCCTGCCACAGTTGAATATCCCAACCAATGGGAGCAGGACAAATGTACAACAAAGGCATGCTCCTAAGAAAGTCCCCAGTCCCTAAATCCTGATTGGTGGAATAACTTGGCACAGATGTTGGTAGCTCTCAGGCTTAAAAAGCCCTATTGGTTCTTGACTCAAGGTCACAATCAGCTCCCAAGTCTGACTTGTATCCCCAATGGATCAGTCTTGGGGTGTGACATTCGATAAACCATCCCCATTTGACTGAGATTGGTGTCTGAGTGGTTTGTGCACTGATTCCCAGACCCCAACAGTGAGCCCCACATTAAACACTTTCTTTGATAAGTTTCCTTAATCGTGGTGTCTTGTCACACAAATCAAAAAATAACTAAGACAATCATGAAGTGAAAAACGTCTGGTTTCTTTGGAAAGTCAGTTAGGTCAAATGATGTTTTGCTGGGCATACAAGTGAAAGGATATTCTGCTAAAGCAAACATGTGAAAGAGTGTTCTCCTGAAACAGATACAGGTGAAAGGATGTTTTGCTACAGCAGACACAAGTGAAAGGACGCATGATGTCTAGAAGATATAGAAATATGACCTCACAGACAGTGGGAGCTCAAGTATTGATTCGCTTTGCTGGCCTCGCTAGTCTTCGCTGGTGACATGCCTGTATTGGTTCGCCTTACATTGCATTGTTGGGCTTTGCTTGTGGTGACATCATAGAAACAACTCACCAAAGAACATCTCGTGAGGTTCCCGAGGCTTCTTGCTGCCTCCACAGTAGACTCAGGCTGGTTGGTGAGCCTCACAGTTTCTTCCAGATTGAACTGCCCTTACTGTTTCCTGTGTGGTGTCTGCTGAGTGGACTGGACTACAGATTCTGGTTCATGTTGGTGTTTTGCTAGTGGACTGGGCTACTGATATCCCGAAAACGAAGATTGAACTCAACCCCAAAGAACTATTTCTAAACAGGTCCACATCCCCCATGTCCTAATAACTTTTCTCTTCTACTAGCTCTGGTGATAGGTAGGTTAGAGAGAGGCTGAACTCTTATTAAAGTAGGTTGAGAAAAATTTATGCCTACACAACCAGTTCAGAAATGTTGGAAATTCTGTTCTAATTTTAAGCCAAAAATTATTTAATGCTGTTTTTAAGAAGCTCAAGTCAGCAACTCAAACAGTGATTTAAAAAAAAAAATCAAATATCTTAACACCAGACAACCCAAAGACAGTTTAATTTGATATTTGCATGTGAAGAATGACAGTAGAGAAATATTAAAAGGCTTTTTTCATGATTAAGTGATTATGTTCCTATCAGGAGAGAGAAATGTTTATACGTGCAATTAAAATAAGTGCAAGTCATAGGATGTAGCCACAGATCTGAGCTGAGGTGTTTCAGGCACGCCATGGTGGCATGTGCAATCCAAAGTACGTGTGCTGTGTGTTCAGAACCAAGGCTACCGTGAAGTCACACAATGCAGCAAAGGTGAGTGCTTCCGGAAGCACCCAGGATTCCTGCCATGCTTGATTTTGAGTTCAGTTTTGGTTGTTGCACGTTCGGAAAGCTTTTTTACCACTTGCCAAAGTGTTCATGATACCTACACTCAGTTGTGACAGCCCACAATGGGTCACAACCCACAGACTTAACAGCTGGGCTTTGTGGCACTGCCCCTTCTTTCTCTTTGGGGAAATACCTCACTGAAATAAAGCCCACAAACTCATTCGCCCAGCAGATGTGCACCAGGTAGCAGCCTAACTTTGCACATGCCAGGGAAATCTGTCTCAGTGGTCAGCAGTGAAGCTGGCACCAGGGAACGGCTTGTCTTTACTGCTCACAGAGACACAGAAGCCAGGGGGAGTTAACAGGTCCTGCCCTGGAGGCTGCTCAGGAAAAACAGGCCACAGTGGCCACGCACATAAGAAAAGGCCCTTTCCAGACCCCCGCTCTTCTCCAGTAGGACTTCAAAAGGAAAACAAATCATTTAAAAGGACTGAACTTGAGCTTCAGAATGAGGATTCTGAAAATGTTCCCAGAAGCTCCCTGTGTGGACACTGTCATATTTCAATCTCAGTCTCAGGCATTCTCTGCTGAGGGACAACACAGCTAGTCAGTGCTATGAGGGATGGGAGAGGAAGCCTGGACCAGTTACAGGTCTATGAAGAAAATCAAGGGGCTCTTCCCCATAGCCAACCTCAACCTCACGGACTGGTCGTCTACAAAGTGGCTATTCACAGAAGCACTTTACGGAAAATCACAGCCGAACACTTCAACAGCCCTCAACACTAAAGCTGGTGTTGATAGGGCCAGAAGGTAACAGATTCGTCCCAAGACGATGCATCAGCTCCAGCAGCCTGAACCTTTTAGGTGACCCAGCTGTTGGGAACAGCTTTTCAGGAAAGACTGAAAATGGGACCTACCTTACCCATTGCACATGAGTGTTGTGCCTGTCACCCAAACCACAAGGAAAGGAGAGAACGTGAGATGGCCGTCACCATGAAAGTGGCAGTTACCCATGCTCCAACTCACCCTGTGCTCCCAGCCTGGCTGCCATTCAATCCTGCTTCATCCCAGAGCTGAAACTGGAGCACTGAGCTTGCTTCCTGTTGGGAGGTCCCACCCAAATCCTTGTCCCATTTCACCCCTATTGTTAGGGAACATTGGGTGGGAGTCTCGGGAGTCCCCCAATGTTTCCATTGAAATGTCAGGACCTGTGGAGCCCATCTGCTTAATGAGAGATGAGGGGAGGGGAGGAAGTGTGAGCAATGGGCCATTGGCTGCCAGAGAAGCAGGGATGCCAGTGAAGCCTTGGACAGCATCCTCAGAAACCAGCGCTGTCACAGAAGCAAGCCCTGATACATACCCACGGTGTCTCTCACTGGTTCTCACTGCCTTTGCCTGAGCTTGGGAACTTGTCACCTGTCTCTGAGACTATGTAAGCAGCCATCTTTTTTCTCTTTTGCTCCCAGACAAGAAAGACACATCCCACACGAGGCTTTCCTCAGCACCCGTCCCTGCTCCTCAGCTGTCCACCTGCCCATTACAGAAAGACCCAACCAACTCCCTGAAGGAACACCCATGGCTTCTGAGACACCTCCTGCGTAACCTCTGCTACTCCGTACCCCAAACTCTTCTCCTTCCCCACACTGCCCAACAGAAACATACCAGCAACAACACCCAGGACATTCTAGAGGCCTGTGTGCCCTGTTCTTTCCACCTGGCACTCTCTCTCCCCCAGCCTAGGCAGTACTAACTGTCTCCCCAACAAGCCATGCTGAGCCTCAGCCACTGCCCTCCAATGCTTTCTCTGAACCTGGCTGTGGTCAGAGCACCTCTTCATGGCCAGTAGGACCCAGAGCACAAAACACCAAGCACTGGCTTACAGACCTGTCTGCCCCTGGACTGAGACTAGAGGGCTGAATTCACAGTCAACCTGAGTGAGGCACTTTTGCCAAAACAAACAAACAAACAAAACATTTACCCTCCTGCCCCAACACTTACAGGGGAAAGGCCCTTATAGTGTCTCGTAATTGTGTACAGCCATCACCATAGTGTCTTGTAATCAAGTACAGCCACCCCCATTTGATGGATAGAGTTGAGGAAAGTGATGTCACAATCCCAGCTCCAGATCTGAAGCAGAAATCTGTATTGATAGCTAATCCAGAGGATCTTCCGAGGCCTCCCACTCTGGAGCAGGGCATCTCTCTCTGCACAAAGGGCTATCTGCAACATGTCCCTGGCAGCCAGGTCTCTTTGGTTGCTAGGGCCAGGACACCTTAGGTGCTGTCATATGACCTCACTGTCTTTACCTTTTTATTCCCAGGCTAGTCTCAAACTTGCTCTATAACTAGAGTTAGCTTTAAATCTTTGCCCCTCTGAATTCCAAGATCGCAGGTGACCACATCCAACCGTCGTTGCCTAATTTTCCCCTTTCCGGTGAGCTCGTGAGTTTCCCCAAGAGCTGCTGAGATCCAGAGACCTTAACTCACCAAGGCTTCAGTCTATGAAGGATGGCACTCTAAGAACAATACACCAAGGGACAAACAGGAAAACCTCACTGAGTTTGGACAGAGGGCAAGGGAGAAACTACAAACCGGCCCTGAGAATGCCTGGATTCCTTGCAATGCCTTCGCCTCCCAGAGCCAGAAGCAGGAAAGGCCACTGGGAGAGAGCTTTTAATTACCCGCAGGTGTCCCAATTAAGCAACATTGCCTCCCCAATTAGCAGTCCTTTCCATTGGAAATCATTAGGCTTAATTCCATTTCCCAAGAAACATCTTAATCAAGCAAGCTTTGTCCCCAACTCCTGACGGAGCCAGGCTCCAAGTAGGCCTGGCCTGTCTGGTCGGGAAAGAGATGCTAAATGGAGCTTTGGGTCAATTTTCCAATTAAACACACTCTTTTAATTATACCATTTTCTAATGTTTATCCTGACTGAGGGGCTCTGCTTCTTAGCTCCTATCTGAAGAGATGACATATGCTATGAAGGAGACAAATCCGTGTGCATAACATCAAAAACGTTCTCTATTAAAAACACATCTGATACGCGTTGAGGAGATGGCTCAGTGGTTAAGAGGTCTTGCTACTCTTACAGAAGACCAGGGTTCAGTTCCCAGGACCCACATGGTGGCTCATAACCTTCTGTAACTCAAGTTCCAGAGGATCCAATGCCTTCTTCTGACTTCCGTGGACACCAGGAACTAACACGATGCACATATACTCTGTGTATGAAGCAAACATTCATACACGCAAAAATATTTTTTTTAATCTAAAAAAGAAAGAATATGTCCAAAACACAATGCTGTGACAAGCACAGCCACTTACCAAGACACAGTGACACAGAAGGTGCTTTCACTGCCAACAGCAGGAGGCGCCCTCAGACCCTCCCCCTGCCCAGGGTATTTTGCTTTTGTTGTTTGTTTGTTTGTTTGTTTGTCCGTCCTCCCCTGGATTCAAATATTGTCAAAATTGAAGAGGAGGGACCAGGAAGAAGGGACTTTTCCAGATGCTGATAGCCAAACAGGCTTTTGAAGTTCTCAGTGTTGGTATCCAAACTCTCTGTTCAGAAGCTGAGGAGACATGGCTGCGGGGAGGAGATCCGAAGTCCCGCATCTGGGCACTGTGGGTAGAACTTGCTATATGTCAACACTGTAGCTGACCACCGGCTGTCAGGTTACAGAGCCTCAATGTCATGCTAACAAAGGCTTCACAGCTAACAAGGGCTTCCTTTCCCTGTGTACAATCAGCCTGAAAGCCTTCTTTGTGGTGTCTTAGCTTCCTCCTCATCCCAGGCGTGGCACCCTCGTCACAGGCAGCCGTTTTGGTAAACTTATGCCTCCAGGAAAGGGCCATGGAAGGGAGAAATGTACAGGACAGAGTTGCTTCAGTTGCAACCTGGAATCCCCGGAAACAGATAGGCTAACACCCTACAAGTACATCTTCATTTTCGCTCTGAGATAGACTATGAAGTTCAAATCTAATTCTGTTTCTTTTAACTTTTTTCATATCCATGTTAATTGCATTCCATAAAATTGAGGAGGGAGAAGTGCCTCTCTCCTTGGTACTAAATTTAATACATGATGATTAGAGATGTACCCGTCACTGTTGCTTAGAAAGCCTCCTACATTAGGCCTCCTGAAATCAGATTAACACCCCCTCGCTCCCCGCTGCTCCTCGAGTCTTCAGTGCACTACTGGACTGTACAGAGGCTCTCCCCTGCCGACTTACCCCAAGTCAATTGAACACATTATTATAATTCTGCCAGTGATGAACATCAGATTCTGAGGACTCACACTATGGTCGCCCCCATAGGCTGGGCTATTCCCTTAAACTATTATCTTAAGACACACACACAAGTCTGGGGTCAACTGCTTCCTATTGGCTTCTGCCATCTCGCCTCTCTCATCATCAAAGACAAAATTACCCAGTCACGATCAATCCTCCAGATTGTTAAGTGAGTCACTCCTCTCTTTATGGGAATCCCGATTGGAAACATCTCTCATGAACAAGCCACAGTCACCACGGTTTTAAAGCCTTCAGGTTGGGGAAATGAAACTATGAGTTTATCATTAACCAAAGCATGGGCCTCTGCGATGGCTCCAGGGAGCAAGTCAGGTAAGAACCCCAGCAGTAACTGTAGAGTCATGTCAGCATTAAGGCCACGGTTCTTTATTGTAACTCCAGAGACAACCGCAACGTGACCTCCCAGTATCACCTCACCTGAGAGATGGCGTTGCCCACAATTTACAGAAAACGGAAATCTAGGAAAAGCAAAGCAACTTTCTCAAAGTACACACGGCTGGTGAGCAATGATCCAAGACACAAGTCCAGTGGATTTTATCCTACAGTCAGGGAGCTGAGAGAGGACAAGAGAGGAAATTAACATCGAGCCGTGGCTTGGTTGGTGTACACCACATCTCCAATAAACGCCTACCCTCAGGACACAGACCTGACTCTGGACGCAGGTTCTGACTGTGAGTAAATCAATTTCCCTCTGCTTCTTAGATTCCTAATTCGGGCACTCAACGTTGTTAACTGGATCACTACATAGAAAGCCCCCAACTCTCACAGTCCAGGATTTTAGAAATACGTGTTACATACTATAGCATATATAGTATAGCAAATATAGTTATATAGTATAAATGGAGATTTAAAGCCAGAGAGGCCTCAAAGGTACATAAAATCCACAGCGTCCATGGTGCCTCCTCCATAGCTGGGCCCACGGTGCACATCACTAGTTAGTCAAGTCCTTTTTTTTTCTGAACATACTCATTGCTTCCCAAACGCTACACAGTAATGCCCAAGGAAGAGACTGAAGGAGCCAGTGGCACCAGGGCAAACTGGTTTCCCAGCCCCAGCCTGAACGGTGCTAGTGTACATAAGAAATGTGCCCACAGGCTCAGCACACATGGTACCCAGCTGGTAGCACTGTTTGGAAAAGTGGCAGAGCCTTGCTAAAGGAAGTCTACCACTGGTGGCAGGCTTTAAGAATTCATAGATTTACCTTCTATTTCCCTATCTACCTACCTATCTATCTATCTACCTATCTACCTATGTATCTACCTATCCATCTACCTACCTATCATCTATCTACCTACCTATCTCTATCTCTGTCTCTATTTCTACCTATCTCTATCTCCATCTCATCTCTCTCTATATCTCTCTATCTCTCTATCTCTCCTTCCCTCTGTTTTGTGCTTACAGTTTAAAGTATGAGCTCTCAGTTTCCTGCTCCCACATCCTGCCACCATGCCTCCTGAATCATTAGTGATCCTCCCTCTGTGGATCTGCAAGTCAAAATAAACAATTCCTTCTATACGTTGCCTTGGTGTGGTTGGTGCTTCGTCACAACAACAGAAAAGCAATGATCCCCTTAACGAACATCCTCGATTTAGGAATGAGAAAACTGAGACAGAGGGGTAAGGGGCTCAATGACCATCTGTTGAACAACTAATATGCACAAGTTACCTTGTGTGTAGTTATCTTCTGAGGATGGAAACGCTGAACAAAGCACTGCCTTGCCTCTAGCGGTGTTTGATTTAGCGAGGAATGTAGGCTGTTCATCCGTTACAGTACTGAGTACTGCTTGGTCACATGGGGAAACGGCTAGCCTGGATACGTGGATTCACAGGAGTCTTCCTGCAGAGAGCAGCACTTGAGCTGAGGGGATGGAAATCTGTTAGCAGAAGGAAGGGTAAAGAGTCCATTGTAAACATAGCGAAGGATCGAACAGTGGGAGAGAAGTGAATACCCAAGGGTCTGTGCTCTGGCAAGAATGAAGAGTCTTTGAAGACAAAAGGCAGTGAGTCTGGGAATGCTGAGCAGGCAGATCGGCAGAGGCCAGCCAGGAAGGGGCCACACACTATGTTTAAAAACAACTATCCTGCCCCTTGACGGTGGTTAGAAGGATGCCTAGACCTTCTCTCATAATGCTGCCATGCAGATGGGGCAGCGTCTCCTGTCCCTGTAACAGCATCAGCCAGTGACATCCTGTGGAAAGGGTGCTCCGTGCCTTCTAATGCCAGGTCATATAAGACCATGCAATTTCCTTGAAGCTCTCTTAAGTGTCACGAGTTACCATGTGACAAGACCAACTACCCTCAAATTGCTGAGCTGTAGGGGACAAAGGAATGCTAAAGCAGACAGTCTCAACCAGGCCCAGCCTCTAGCCTTCTGACCAATGTGTAACATGATTGTCAGCTGCAAGCTAACCAACCGACTCCTGCTGATGTCCCACAAAACAGGAGAATTCCCATGCTTGCCTGAATTTCCAATCTACACATTATGGGATTTAAAATGGCTGCTTTAACCCATCACACTTCAGGGTCTTCTTTTATGCACCACTAGATAGAACGGCAAAGGCAGTGAAGGCTCTTAGGAAGAAAGGTGGAATAATCCTGTCTGCTCTGATGTGTCCGAGTGGGGAATGAATTGGGAAATGGGACAAAGCAATCACGACCCTTTGGGTTGTGTGTAGATGTATGGTGGCCAAGAAGCGAAGGGAAATGTTACCATGGTGAGAGAGGATGGTAAAGGTAGCAGCATGCAGTGCATCCAGACTGAGCTGGTAGGGTAGAAGATGGCGCCTGGAGCAGAAGGGGAAGAGTGGAGTGGGAGCCATGAAAAGCTCAAGGAAGGAGAGGAGCAGAGATGAGGTCCTCCCAGCCGGCTAGACAAGCCGATTCTGGGCAGGGTGGGAGCCACTCTGTAAACCCAAGAAGCCCTTCTGAATTGGAGAAGATTTGAGAAGCATGCACTAAGGGGTTGGGAGCCAGGTGAGGAATAGAAGAACCAGGGGACTCAGGGAAAAGCAGAAAGAGACACCATGGGAAGTGCAGACTGGGGTGAGACAAGGACTGCCCCCATGAGCTCTATGGCAGTCCCCCAGACATTGTCTAACGCCCTGTCAGACCTCTCACTACTGTCTCCAGGAATCTATGGGGATTTGTGCATGGCAAACACTGGGACTGTGTTTGCACAGTTTGTGAGCCTGAGCCATCTCCTGTCACTTCTCAGGTCCGTACTGCCCTGTGCCTGTTTCTCACATTTCTGCAATGCTCTGCCTGACTCGCCCCAGCCCCTCCAGCCTGACTGTTTTCTTTTAAAAATGTTCCTCGTTTCTTTCCCATTCCACTTCCTTTCATCTGCAACCTTCTATTAAGGTTGTTTTCCCCACAGCTATTTTGACACCAAAGCAGCTTAAGCTGTTCTCCTAATTAGCTGTAATACACACACAGCACCCAGAGTGCCCATACATACATACACAGGGCCCAGAGTGCCCATACATACATACATACATACATACACAGAGCCCAGAGTGCCCATACATACATACACAGGGCTGCCTACCCACACATACATATATACACAGGGCCCTGCCTGCCCACACATACATACACAGGGCCCAGCCTGCCCACACATACACACATACATACACAGCACCCAGTATGTCCATACACAGTGCCCAGCATGTCTATACATACATAGACAGCGCCCAGCATGCCCATACATATATACATACACAGTGCCCAGCATGTCCCACACAATGACATTTATTCTAGTTATCTCCCGTGGCTCCCACACAAAAGTGTAGCCGCCTGTGGCCACAAGTCAACTGGGTTCACCTGAAAGGGGGCTGGGAATGAAAGGGGCTGGAGAGTGAGAAGAGATGAAGCCAAGACAAAGTTCTCTGATCAAGGCTCAAAGCTTTAATGTTCAGCTCTCAATTTAAAGGGGAAGACCCAACCCACAACCCCTCCTGGTTTCAGATGGGTGGGATAATCCATAGTCCGTTCCAGGTCACGGCCAGAGATGTCTCAAGGCAAGCCCAGGGGCAGTTCTGCTTCTGTGTTCTGGGCAGCCAAGGTGGGTAACTCCACCTAGATCCTATCACTTGGTCTGTTGTGGTAAACAAGGTCTCTCAGGCCTGCCCATGGTGGGGGGAAGGGTACACAAAAGAGGGAACCTTCCCCTACCTATACTCTCCTCTCTTTCTTCCTTTTGTTCCCATGGTTCCTCTTACCAGGATACACACACAAGAACCTGAATCAGTCAGAAAGCAGTTGTTACAGGATCTAGTGATGCTTTCCCTGTGACTTAACAAACTTAGATGAAGTAAGAAATCTCAGACCCCAGGCAAACAGAATTAAGACAGCAAAGGGACCAAATCCCACTCTCAGTAAAGAGAAAGGCAAGCTGGAAGAGTGGACACCTGGCCAGGGGTAGTGGGATGAGGGTTCCTAACGAGCAGCTCAGAGTTAAGACAAAACTCCCTCAGTGGGAGCATAAGTGATATGCAGGCAAAGTGGGGGTCTCACAGAATTTGTGAGCTAAGCTTAGTTCCTTCCACTGCCTCCTAAACAGACACACACACATGCACACATACATGCATACACACACATGCACACGCATGCACATACATGCATACACACATGCACACATACATGCACACGCATATGCACACACATGCACACACACATGCACACATTCACACATGCACACACACGCACATGCACACACGTATACGCACACACCGATTTACTCCTCCACAGGTTGGTTGTCTAGAGCTAATAGGACTGAGCTGGCTGATGAGCTTGGGGTTTTCATAACTGTCTGGCTCAGCCCCAGCATAAAAGAAAAGAAGCAGCAGAAACAAACACCAAGATGCCATGCTGCCCTTGCAGGCCCTGCCTCCTTCCTTGGATTTGGTGGTAATCGAGCACAAGAGCTATATCTTGTCTTATTCAGAGCATCCCCCTGCCTTAAAGTGGCTTAGAGGCGACTCGGGCTGGAAGGCTAGACAACAGTTTTCCCTGGGGAAATGGCTGGTTGTGGTTTAGATTGTGAGTCACCTAGGAGACACATCTCTGCATGTATCTGTGAGGCTGTTTCCAGAGATGTTTAACTGAGGTAGACTGACCCACCATGGATGTTGTACCAGCTCATGGGCTCAGGATCTAGAATAAATTTTAAAAAAAGGGGGGGGGGAGATCTTTCTCTGTTTCTTAACTGTAGATACAGTGTGAACAGTTACCTGGTGCTCCCTCTACCATGATGGACAGCACCCTCTGACTGAAGATAAAGTCTGAACAGCTGCCTGTTGTCCTCACCATGGTGATGAACAGCTGCCTGTTGTTGCCATGGTGGTGGACAACATCCTCTGAAACAATGAGCTAAATAAACACTCTTTTTCTTAATTTTTTTGTGAGTTGTTTAGGCATAGACACAAGAAGAGTAACCAGCATGTCTCTGTTCCCCAAGAGTCCTGTCTGGCTCCAAACATGTCTGAGGACACCTTGGGGTTAACATTGTTACAAGATCCTATGTGTGCAGGAATTTATCCTTGGCCTAGGTTGAGTTCATTTCTGTGATGTCACAGTCTAACCTGGTGCTCATGCAGGAAGACAATCCCAACAAAACACTTTCCATCCCTGCAGAGCATCATGGGTGCTGTAGAGGTGATTATCAGTGGTCCATGCCCTAGAGAAGGTAGCCTGGAAATTCACTCCCCTCCAGGTAACTATGAAGTCCATACTTGCCAGTTTTGTGGGACTCAGGTGTAAGTTTCTTGTGCAGACAGCTAGATAAGAAAACGAGGCTTCCCTGATGACCAAGCCTGACTCAGGACACACATTTAATTTTCTCTTTCTTTCCTTTCATTTCTGCCTCCTCAAATATATTTTTGTATTCACACCAAAAGTCAATCATCGAAGCTTCTGCCTTCGTCAGACTCGCATTTTAGTAGGGAGGTAGCAACTATCATAAAACTCAAGCAAGTGAAATATAAAAATAAGATACAAATCAAGATAAGACAAGAAGGCTACTTAGTTCCTGAAGCCTTCAATGCATGACATTTAAATCATAAATTTACATAAATTTTAGAAATAAACTTAAGAACAAATAGCACATGGTTATCTCAACAGACATAAAACCTAAACTTGGCAAAATACAACATCACAAAATTATCTTTAAAAAAAAAAGAAACTTGACAAATTTGGAATAGAAAAAGACTTCCTGGATGTGGTAATAAAAAGTTTCCATTAAATAAAACCACCTAGCATCATAGCTAGTGGTCCACCAAGTGGGGGCTTTCCCCCTAAGCTGGGAAGTAGCAGGAGATGTCCTCTCTTGCCACTTTTATTCAGTATTAGATGAGTTGTGCCAAACAGGACAACCAGGGAAGAAAGCAAGCAAGATTTGCCCAGATTGTAAAGGAAGGGCTAAAATGGTGTTTGCACATGGAATGACCATCCTGCACAGAAGTGCACACATACCAAGGCCTCACCAACAAAAACTAGAAAGCAAACTCAACCATGCTACAGAAAGTAAGACCAGTGTAAGAAGGCCGGTTCTGTTTCTGCACAATCCAAAGGTTGAAAACTTCAGAGCACAGGTTCATTTATGGAAGCCCCCGAACAGATAAAAAGTAGCACCAAGAAGAACAAAACACTTAAGGATTCGTTTAACATGTACAGAACTTACACTCTGAAAATTATACATCATATCTGAAGGAAATAAAGATCTAACTCCGTCAAAAGACTTCCCCTGTTCATGAATCAGAAGTGGTATTTTTATGACGGTAAGACTTTCCTCTGTCAACTTACAGATTTTGATGCAATTTCTTCATACTCCCAGCTGGTTTCATGTTAGAAACTGACAGGCTGATCGTAAACATCCCTATGTAAAGGAAAACACCCAGAATTGCCCAAGTTTTTGAAACAGGAGGATTAATTTAGAGGGAAAACACTTCCTGATTCCAAAACTTGACACCAATGCAATCAAGTCTGATCACTGTGCATAGGATGTACACATCATTTGGAGGAGATGTGAGATCCAAAAATAAATCCACACATTTGTGGTATTTGCGGTAAAATAATTCTCAAGAAGGATCTGAAACAACACACTTGGGGAGAAAAACAGTCATTTCAATGGATGGTACATTAGCACTGGGGCACAAAAAAAAAACCAAACCATGGGTCTCAGCAAAAGAGTGAAACTTAACTCCTGCCTCACACAATATGCAAAAATTAATTTAAAGGATAAAATACCTACACAGAAGAGACAAGACTGTAGAACTCTTAGAATATACAAGAATAAATGTTCACAACTTGCATTATGTCATTAAAGACATTAAATGTCATTAAATTGTGACATTAAATATGCAAGCAATAAAAGAAAAAGTCCATTTTGGACTTCAATAAAATTCATTTTGCTCCAAAGGACATGAAAGACAACTTATAAAATGGGATTAAATATGCCTGAACTTCTTCTCATCCAGGGTTTCTATTTTAAATATATATATAAAAAAAAAATGTGCCACATTTCTTGAACCCTAGAGAACGTAATCTTGGAAAGAGCTCGAATCTCACTGGGTGTGATGATGCACACCTTTAACTCCGTGAGGCATGAAGATCCCAGTGGGTTTTGAGGCCAGCTTGATCTACATAGTAAGTTCCAGGCTAGCCTGGGCTACAAGTGAGGCCCTGTATCAAACAAACTAAAAGGTCTGAACCGACAAACAAAAAACTAAAAGAAGATAAACAATGGCCAGTGAAGTTTTAAAAGATGGTTAGAGATGAAGAATTTTCACATTGAAGACACAATCAGATGCCACCGCATGTGGTATCTTGTGCTAAATGCCTATAATCAAAATATTGGGTAATAGCAACATGGGAGTAAGGATCAGACAGTTCATACGTGACTGGTGCATGGCACAGCTACTTTGGAAATCATAAATAACTAACTTTCTCAAGAGAAATTAAATTATATGTTTACTCAAAGACATATAGATGGATTTTTACAGCTTCATTATTCATAATTTCCAAAATGTAGGAACAACTTATATAGCTATCAACTGATGAATGCAATAGCCTGTGGTATATCTAGTCAATGGAAAAGTATTTGACCATGAAGCGACATAACCTGTGGTATACCTTATCAATGGGATAGTATTTATCCATGGAGCAGGATGGCGTATGTTACATTTACACAAAGATGAATCTCGATTCTATGCTAAGTGAAAGAAGCCATATACAAAAGACATATATTATACAAAATGTCCAGAATATGCAAGCATGTGTTGACAGAAAGTGCTTTCTGGTTGCAAAGTGTTGGCCAGTGTCTTTATCACTGTTCTATTGCTGTGAAGAAAAACCATGACTAAAGTAACTCTTATAAAGGGAAGGATTTAATTAGGGACTTGCTGACAGTTTCAGAGGGTTGCTGAAGGCCTGCTTCATCTGGGGAATGAGCTGAGATACAATAAGAGTCGGACAAAGGCTAAAACCTGATCATCCCTGGTCTTAAAATCTTACTATTTGTGCTTTAATAAGTGCTGGCTTCTTTCTCTGTAACTCTTTATTACTATTTTGTGCTAATAAGCACTGATTTCTTTTCTCTCTTGTTCAAGGACCTCTCACTGGCCAGGTGAGAGGATAGGAACTCATTAACTCTTTGTGAACCAGAGAGAAAAGAAAAGAATTAAAATACTTTACACAGGCAATATGCACACACACACACACACACACACACACACACACACACACACACACGCACACAGACATCTGGTCAGGCCTGACCGCCTGTCTTACCAACGCCACAAGTGCTCATGAATACTTACATACACACATCTACACTAACCTATGGTTGAAAAAGACGCTCCATCCTTTATTGCTCAGAGAAAGAAAAGCCTTCTATCTTTTTATTGCTGAAAGTAATAAAAAAAAAAAGGCCCTAAGTAAGAAAAAAAGAAACTGTCTTTATTGGCAAAAGAAAGAGCCCCTTCCTCTTTATCAATAAAAGAAAAAGGCCTGTCCTTTATTGTCGTTCTTAGTTCTTATAGTTCCCCAGGTGACGTGATCACGTGGTTTTCCTAGCATCTCTACATTCCAAAAGTTCAAAGCAAGTCTCAGACACTAATCCAAGTCAGTAAGTGAATTAGGACCTGCAGCAGAAGCGTTTCCATGTGTTTCCACTAAGGCCAGTGACCAAACATTCATTATCCATCTTCTGGATCCATACGTTCACTAAAAGTTTACAACGATAATTCTCCCCCCCCACCCCCCCATGAGACTCGGGCGGAGACAAATGGGACGGAGCGGGATTCAAACGCGGGGATAGAGAGAACTGGCAGAGGGCCCGCGCCCTCTGCAGAAGAGCTCCTTAGCCGCTGCGCCACAGCCGGTTTGCTTACATCAATAATTCTTATGTCACAAGTTAGCATGGCTTTGTCACAAGGCAAGTCATTTGCCTTGTCTCTCATTAGTGCTGAAGTTTTGTATAGGTAAGTCCAGTCAATATTTTGTTTTCTGTCCTTGTACCTACAATAAATTGTCCATTCCCAGTTTAGGACCTTTAGTTATCAGATAATGGTTTCACAGCTGGCCTAGAAGGGATGATTTCCCCGACTGTAAATTTGTCACAAGCCTGCTTTCTATCCTAGCGCAATCAGCCCATGACACATGAAGGTTTACAGAACTCTATTTGCAGCTTCATACCATAGAGGGCTCAAAATTGTATCAATTAGGGAATTTTATAGACTCATTACTAGGAATTATGAAATCATCAATTTGTCTACATACATACATTACTACAAGAGAGTGCATCTTCGTTGATCTACAGGAAATCTGCCCAATAGTGTGGGCTAATGCCCAGAAATCATTAGAATATGTAACAATGACAGGAAAGGAATATTAGCAACAAGAAATCAATCCTGAGATGAGATCTCTGAAGGCTTTACAATTCAGAGTTTACCCATCACAGCCATGCAAATACTGTGGGCCCTCTTCAGAAAAGTCACCTGCATGCCTTTAGCCTCTCCTAGATGGCTCCTGAAAGGAGGGGGCAGGGTTTAGTCCATGATCATTGTGACAGAAAGCACGGTGTCAGGCATGGTACTGGAAAGAGATCTTTATCTGATGCACAGGCTACAGGAAAACTGAGACAGAGACACTGAGAATGGGCTTTTGAAAGCTCAAAGCCCATCCCTAATGACACACTTCCTCTCCCCAAGCCTTCTCAGACAATTCCACTCCCTGATGTCTAAGCATTCAAACATATGACCCTATGGAGACCATTTTCATTCCAATCATAAAAGTGAGATGGCTTAGAGGCATGGAGTTTCTGCTGGAGGTGATTAAACTTCTGAGACTAAGCAGAACGACACAGTCTCAATTCGGGATAAATGAAAAAGTCATTGAACTCCACACATTAAATCAGTTGACAGTATTATATACAAATTATATTTCAAAGAAATTTGCTACAAAACCAAACAAGGGAAGTAGAGTGAAAAGATATAATGTCATCAGAATTCTGGGAGGAGAAGAGAGATTCAGCCAGAGGCAGACTCGGAGAGGATTTTTCTCCTGATCTTACACATTTTCAATCTTCAGATTCAGGAAACTCAACCAAACCCAAGAAGGAGAAGTTCTCAAATAAATCACCTTGAGTCATGATTTAGTAAAAGCACACACAACCAAAGATGGGAAGTAAAACCGTGAAAATTGTCAAAGTAAAATGACAAAGAAAAAGTTAGCTAAGTAGACAGCTTAGCAGTAAGCAGAGTAAGCAGGGCCCAAGCACACAGTGAAGGCAATGGCTACAGTCTAGGTTTGAAAAACTAAAAACAAATGAAAATGAGATTTTCCTCTGTAATTGGACAAGAATCAGAGAGCTTTTTGGGGAAAATCTAGTAAATTCTGTAAGAGGACCTTGGGCATCGAACTCAAGGCCTGATATTTTTTAAGATTTATTTTATGTATATGAATCTTTCTTTGCACGTACTTCTGTGTGCCATATACAGGCAGTATCTGCAGAAGCCAGAAGAGGGCGTCAGATCACCAGGATTTACAGATAATGGTGCACTACCACGTGGGTGCTGAGGACTGACCCTAGGTCCTCTGCAGCCGGTGCCTTTACCACTGAGCCATCTCTCCAGCCATTCCAACACACACACACACACACACACACACACACACACACACACACACACTTCACACACACTTCAAGGCCTGAATTTCCATGCTTGCCTGTGAGTACTAGATAGAATCAATTATTTGTAACTAAGTTCTCATCATTTGTACCACAAAGATGTCTGCCCACTTTGCTGGCAGGGTATACACGAAAAGTCTTCTTCACTCCTGCTAGGAACAGGAACTTGTTACAAACTCACCCAGAGCTATGCTTGACGTGGAAAGGCTAAGATGTATTGTAATGTACGAGGTGGGCTGTTGTTTGTGTACAAAGTAGGAGAAATGTCGTCGTAGGTATGTGCTCTGTTTGTGTAGACTGTCTTTAGAAGGATTTCTAAGAGATCAGCAACAACCATTATTCCCGGGAAAGAGAAGAGTTTGCGGCTATGAAACAAAGACTACCAAAATATTTAGAACATTTAAACGTCTAAAACTCTGAAAGTTCTAGAGAGAAAATTCATACTTTTTATTATGATCTTAAAGCCTCTTTAAAACACAACATGAAAATACCATAAAAGAACAACCTGGAAAATGTAAATAGCCGAACATTTAAAGTCTATATAATAGTTAATAAAGACATGATACCACCTTTCACACACTTTAAGTTTATATCATGCAGGTGTGTACTTCCTATACTCAAATACATTATATTTATGATTTTAACCTCTGAGGCTGCCGGGTCCTCATAACACCCACACCCCTCTCTCTGTTTACCAAGCAAGGGGACCAGTTAGTTCCTCTGAGGAGCAGAGCATCTCAGCCACCGCCTCTGACAGAATCCTCTCCATTCTGGACATTTGGGGGTGGAGTCTCTCAGCCCCATTGGCTTCTCCCTGACAACGGGTGGTACCAATGATGTTTGGAAGCCACACCCCTAGCTCCTAAAACCACAGTGAGAACATACAGTAGTCCACTCTGGGCTCTGTGGCTTCTAAGCAAGTGTGTGAAGTTTCCCACAGGTTCTCACTTTGCCCCACTTGTAATGCAGATGAAACTTTTTAATTAAATAAACCTGAGAAGCAACCCCCTCACCCCCACCCCCACCCCCACCCCAGGCAGACATGTTTGTGGCAGATGTGTTTGTGGAGCTGTCCGTGGTTCTGGACCAGCACAACAAACAGCTTTGGGGCATCTTCTAACCTACTACAGAAATGATCATTAGTGACCTTTATGAATGCTAAGAGAATAATGGGGAGGGGAGCATAGGGTGTCGGAAATGGGGAAGGAAGCAGAGAGAGAAAGAGACAGACAGGCAGACACACATACACACACAGAGGGAGGAGGGAGGGAGAGAGAAGGAGGGGGGAGAGAGGGATGGGGAAAAAGGGAGAGACAGGGACAGAGACAGAATGAATTACAAAAGAAGCCAGGAGCACCCAGAGTTTAACAAAGAGGGGAAGAAAACTTTTTAATTTTGTTTTGTTGTTCAGACAATGTCAACCAAGAAGCCACAGTCAATCATGACTGAGATATGAATCCCATGCTGAAGGATCTGTATCCCACTCAATGCTCAGATGAGCTGCAAAAGTCAAGTCATCTGAGGAGGGATGAGGCAGCAGGCAGGAGGAGCAGGCCTGATTGAAGTGAGCTCCAGTTTTCCTGGTTTTTCTTTCGTACATTGATGCAAATTTGGGTTTCTGTGTCACACTTTACAGAGCTGCTTGCAGGTCCCTATGATGCCTCATTCCAACTCCAAAGACTAAATCATTTTTCTCTTCAGAGACTGAGGGGCATGGGGCGCTCCTCCCTCCCTTCCATCCCCCTCCCCAGTGCATGCTTGCTGGAGGCCAGCCCTTTTCACACACTCTACAGAACACACCCAAACACTCAGACTCTCAAAGTTGATAAGCTGCCAGTTCTCTCTGCAGATAACAATTCTTCATAGCTTATTTTCAAAACACTTGAACTCTATAATGCATGCTCAGGCTGCTACAAGGAATTACAGAAAATTGATACACTCTTCAATACCAAGAAGCAGCCATTGTTCTTGGTCTGGCTGTTTATGTGTCAATGCAGCTTCGGGGCACATGAGGAGAAGCCGCAAAATTGAGGGCAATGTTCAAGGGGCTGGGAGTACTGGGCGGCTGAGAGGCGCTCAGAGCCACAAAGAGACTGGCAACAATATAATCACAGACACCAGTGTGGAGGAGCCACGGCTGGAAATGAAGGCCAGATGCAGAGTTCTGCATGGCAGATGAGACCATTCAATCTACTTTGGCGCCTCTTTTTTCTTCTCGGTATAATTTCTCAGATTCCAGGATGTCAGAGCTGGAAAGAGTCAAGATAAAGTTCATCTTTTCCAATGTTCTCGTTTACAGGCGAACAACAAAACAATTTTAAGAAAAGATGAAACTCAGAGAGGTCAGGGAGATAATCAAGGCTGAGGGACCAGTTTCTGGCCCCAGTGCAGGAGTTGTTTGGCTTTGCATGCCCATCCCCTCCCCTGTGCTCACTCTTAATAGTCCCATACATTCCAGTTAAGCCCGGGCAGTGTCTGTGTGGCCTCAGACAGGCTATTTGCCTTCTCTGTGTTCCAATTTTCTCATGTACTGAAGAGGGACATGGTTACTATCTCTCTTTGGGGGTCCAAAAAAGGATCCAATGAGGTTTGTGTTGTGGCCCATGGTTGTGCACTGGCATTATCTCAACATGGCTACTTCACCTAGGGTGAAACTGGGCATTAGAGGGTCAAGTCAACCTGGAAAGACAAGATTCTGTGTTTGCTTGAACGTCTGTTGACCCTGACCTTGAGGCCCTTAGTGTGTGTGTGTGTGTGTGTGTGTGTGTGTGTGTGTGTGTAAGCCAGCACAAGTACCTTTTCCACTGTTTTACTCAGGGTTTCTATTCCTGCACAAAACATCATGACCGAGAAGCAAGTTGGGGAGGAAAGGGTTTATTCAGCTTACACTTCCACACTGCTGTTCATCACCAAAGGAAGTCAGGACTGGAACTCAAGCAGGTCAGGAAGCAGGAGCTGATGCAGAGGCCACGGAGGAATGCTGCTTACTGGCTTGCTTCCCCCGGCTTGCTCAGCCTGCTTTCTTAGCTTTCTTATAGAACCCAGGACTAACTACCAGCCCAGGGATGGCCCCACCTACAATGGGCCCTCTGCTCTTGATCACTAATTGAGAAAATGGCTTATAGCTGGATCTCATGGAGGCATTTCCTCAAGGGAGGCTCCTTTCTCTGTGATAACTCCAGCTTGTGCCAAGCTGACACACAAAACTAGCCAGAACACCCACACACCCAAAGCTCTGGTCTTGGACTGAGATCTGCAACACCCAGGAAGAAACAACACTTTTGTTACCTGCAAAATCCACGACGGGTAATGAAGCCATCAGCACACTAAAAATTATGATTATGCATCTTGAGGTTCCAACCTGCCTGATGGTTATAATTGCTAAAAATCCCCCATTTTCATTAATCCTCTAACCTGGTTAATGAAACGCAATAAATGTTTTAGGATTAAGAAACATGTTCATATAAAAGAAGAGACATCTTTTCCCAAGAATGCCTGGGAGATAAGAGAACAGTGAAGCCTCTAAAGGGAAAATATTAAGAGATGTGATTAGTTGAACATAAGAAAGAGACGTTTTTTTAAAAAAACAACCTTGTCCCAGGCAGCAGGCTAGATCATCCTTCCTCCTGGGAATAAACCAGAGGCTTGCCTCCTCTGTAATGCGATCACCCTGAGCACTTACCAATTAGGATCAGATTGTAACCCTCAGTCATTAAGTCTGGAATTACAGCCAGCCAATTCAGAAGTTCTTGCTTTAAAAACGATCGTTACAAAGAGTAAAATCTAGGGTGGAATAACTGCCTTTTACAGAGTCAGAGGCGATGAGAATTTATAGGGTGGGGATCAGGCCACCGCCCCCCAACGCCCATACCCTGAGACTCATCTGAAAACCCGTATCAAACTCCCACCCTGTGCTCACTGAAGGTCTTTCCTCCAGCAGAAAAATCTACCTATGGGCACACAAGAGGCCACAAAGAGGGAAGAAGGGATTTTTCTACCTTGCCATGAATGTACATGGTTCTACAGAAGTTTCTCACCAGTGAGGTCATTGGGTAGAGACATTTCTTCACCTTTAACAGATGAAGAAATCGCTACCCAAAAACCGGAAAGTTTGCTCCAGGTTTGGAGAGTAGCTGGACTCTGGCGTAGTCTTTACTCTGGCTCAAGGTTTATGGTTCCAGAGTGATCATAATGTAACACAGTAGGATAGTAACTCCTTGCCCAAGTGCTGAGCATAAAAGGAGGGATTCGATTTACTGAAGGCCCTCCATAAGCAAATACTGTGCGGGGCCCATTGCCTGTATAGACGCTAGCCTCAAACCAGCCATACAAAGACGTTAGCGGCCCTGATGTACAGCCAAGGATCCATCCCGGCTCACCAGCCAAGCTATTGGCTGGGACGTCAGCATCCTAGGTTTGATCTTGATCTGAACTGCTCCATACACACTCACATTTTGATCTTTTAGTCTACAGCCAATCTTACTGTTTGGGGGAGTTCTGGAACCTTCCTGAGGTGGCACCAACTGGATAAAGTAGGCCACTGAGGGGGAGTCTTTGACAGTGTCTGGTCCCCGTTCCCCTTCTTGTCCATAGTGAGGTAATGGAGGTTTAAAAAAAAACAAAACAAAAACATGCTTCTGCTACCATATTGTTCCTCACCCAAGCCGAAGAGGCCAATCATAGACTTCGTCCATGGAAACCACGAGCTAAAATCTATCTATCTGTGTTAGATATTTTGGTCATGGCAACAGAAAGCTGACTAATATATTCCTCATTTTTTTAATCAAAGATTTAATTCAATGATCTCCTTCCACCAGAATCGCTAGCAAAACCAGCCTTCTCCCTTCTCCCGCTGAGTGCAGGGGCAGAGCTTCTCCATGGTGTGCAGGGGCGGAGCTTTTCCACAGGGTGCAGGGGCGGAGCTTCTCCGTGGCTTCTGAGGCAGGGTACTATGCCTGAGAAGCAAGAGACCCAAAGGAAGTTTCTCTTCTTCCTCCCCAGATACTGTGTCCATAGTTCCTTGCACATGGCCCAGATTTACCAGCCTGTGGATTTCCATGGAAAGGCGGCACCCAGCCAAGCAGCCCCATATGCTAAGTGGGAGCCCCAGACATGCATACAGAACAAACTTCCTGAGAGCCCCACAGGGCTGCCAGATTTCTGTGCTGTTCCAGCAGCCTACTCCCTTCAGCCCTCCACTCCTCTAAACGAGGCTTCAGTACCGGAGACCAAACCACGCGTCAGAGGATTTAGGGATGTGTCTGGTTTCACTGATATTAATTTCCCTCCCCTGACATCAATAATAGCGGGGACAGCGGCGCTCCACCCTCACCCCCCCCAACCCCTATCTGTGGACCTTACAGCATGTAGGGCCCCACCCTCAGGCCCTGCCTCTTGCAGGCCGCTTGACAACACTCTGCTTTGGGGTACCATGGCGTCCCGATTTTACTCCCGAGAATCTGAGGCTGAGTGACCGGCCTAATGTCACATGGACAGTAAGTGAAGGGAATTAGCTCTGGGTCTTTCTGATGTGACAGCTTGCACTGTTAACGGCTTCCCCCAGGGCCTGGCGCTGTGCCTGGTGTTCACTACGTGTGTGTTGATAAGTTAGTGTGTGTCCATATGGTACAAGGACAGGAAGCCCTTCAAGAGCAGACCGGCACATCACACTGAGCTCTGAAAAGAAGCATGTACCTACAGCCATGCTGCCGTGAAGAGAGAGATCCTGACCACCTTTCCGGGAAATGGGCCATGGCCCATAGCAAGAGCTGGAGGTGACTAGAAACACAGGGCGGGAAGCAGCTGCTCTCTCGTCTGTGGCTTGCTTTTTCGTGACTGTCAATTTATCACACAATAAAATTTTACTTTTCAAGAATTACAAGGAAACACTCCCCCAGACAAGCCCTTCAAAGGATGGGGCTGGTCCCAGCCAAGGGATAAATTAACTCAACAAACAGCTTTGAGCATCTACTGTGTGCTTTACTCTGTGCCCGTCTCTTTAAGAGAATATCATCCTAGAGGCTTGAGGCTACAGAAGCAAAGAAAGTCTAAAATATAGGCATGCAGCTAACAACTGCACAACACCCTGAGGGGAAGGTGAACTTTGAGGGTGCGTGATAAAGCAGCTAGATTTAGTTTGCTAGGGTCATGGCAGGCCTGATTGGGGACTTTGAAGCAGAACCATTAATCATGTGAAGGAACTCACCAAGCCAGCAGAGGGCAGAGGTGGGAAGCTATGGTAGGGCTCTGTTTCTCTGTGATATAGACTCTCTCACTCCCTTGCTACCCTGTCCTCAGCTTCTTTCTCAAGCCACCTAACGCCTGGCTATGATCAGCTCCTGACATAGGAAGGCCAATGGGGTGTAGGTAGGGTGTTTCCAGATTAACTTGAGCCTTGACCTTGTGTCTCTCTTCAGGACAACTTCGGGGCTGGAAACCAGCACCGTGGTACAATGGGCCTGGTAAATCAATCAGGTCTAAACCACAGCACTGGTCCCTGAGAGCCACCCCACCCCCACCTCCACCCCCACCCCAGCTCCCGGATCCTGGCTCCCCGCTCCCGGATCCCGGGTCCTCTTCACGGCTTCACGAGCAGCAGTTCAACCGCTCTATCAGCAGCAGCTACTTCTTACGCTTACAAAATTAAAATTCCAGATCACAAAATAGGTAAAGCAGCTCTTGCACCCAGGATCCGCATCCCATAATAGTCCCCGTGTAAGCTAGCAGAGTCTCTCAGGAAGACGTCTCAGCTCTCGCCCAGCTGAGAACACTTCTGATCGGAGTCAAGCAGCCCAGAGCCTCTCATTCAAAAAGCACTAATGTCTCAGGCTTATTTCAGGGACTGAATGACTGTAGCAAGAATATGCTTCCTCCTGCTCCCAGCGCGACCCTGAGGATGAAAATGATAGGTTGGTTTTCTCCAGAAATCTGAAAAAGACTGCAGCAATACACCCCCAAAGCACCCTGAGAGATAAAAGAGAAAGATTAAATAATTTGAAAATAATTTCTTCCGTGAAAAGAATAATGTTGTCACCGAAATAAAAACCCTTGTAATAAAACCAAATTATTCTGAGACGGCAGCGGGAGCACTCTGCCTCTCCTAGACACCACTTCTGCAAGATCGGTGCTGTGTTCATCTGCACAGGGCCTATATACCCAAGGTGAAGCCCTGGGCAAGCAGGCCCCCCAGGACGCTATCTGCAGAGCTGACCAGGTAACCTGATGCCAAGTGCCAGGCAAGTGGGCCACCACAGGCATTTGCTCCAGGGTCCAGGTCTAATATTATGTGCTGTGATTGTGTTCAAAGGTCTAATATTAAGAACAGTGGCAAACCTTGCCAAGTCAAGAAAGTCAGAACTAATCTCTGGGGCCCCAGGGAAATCATACTTCAGTGTCACAAACAGTGCTGGTGCTTCTCTCCTCCCAGCTGGTTCTACTCTGGGCTGGATCTCTTTTTCATTTGGCCTGTGGTCTGTATGTAAGAAGGGCCAGAGGCCAACCTCTGTCCAGCTAAGGCCTAGAGAACTTAAGGCAGAATCTGGACTTAGAGAGGTGGGGAGATACAGCCCAATCACACCACCGTCAAAACCTGCCACCGCAAGGGCTCAAGATCCCTCCACAGCTAGATGGAACCCGGCAGAGGCTGCCTTTAAGTGGTCACACAAAGAAACTCAAATTCTCTTAGTTCAGTACATTGTGAAGGCTGGGTTTTGTTTTGCTTTGTTTTGAGATGGCCTGAGGTATAACGAGGAGACACATACAGTAGGTGTGTGTGTGTGTGTGTGTGTGTGCTCTACCACTGAGCTACACCACACTGTACGGGATTTGAAACCCTCAAGAAGTGACACCCTTAGGTGGGGCTACTGACCCAGGGCTGCTGAGGCACACGACAGGCAGAGGAAACAAACAGGTATGGACGTTGTGGCTTCTAAAGCAAAAGCCAGGACCCAGGCTTGCAGATTTGGGGGTATCTCTTCCTTGAAGCACCGAGCACGACATTAATTTTCTTATTTCACAGTATATACTTAATTTACCTAACCACAACCCTCTGCTCTTTGAAGGAGACTAGATAAGGCTTTAGTGCCAGTCAGACCCAGATTCAGGTCCTAAATGTACCAATCACCAGGGTTACCTGACCACTATGGGCCATTTCATCTGCGCCAGGATGAGGATGATCCCGGGTCCTTCAGACCATTTTGGGAACAAACAGATTTACACAAATAAATAAGTCATCGTCCAGAAGGGTGGCTGGTGGGTTCACATCAGGAAAGCAAGAATGGTGATTGTGAGCTTTGCACATGTAAATCACGCGGGCCTGGCTCTCGTGGACAAGTAAAACCTGTTCATAAACCCAAAGACAGAACTCACATTGAAGCTCTTTGAGAACCTCTTTGCATCCAGAAGGGGAAGCTTCCAGAATCTCCTTAAGATCTGGGAATGGCAAGGACACCTTTTTATGTGAAAATGCTTGGGGGAGCCGAAGTTTGGCATTAAATCTGCTCAGGATATGCTCACGGCACTTTATATACTCGAAAACAAATGGTAAATTTTACACTTTATAGGGACAGCACAGATGATCTCACTGTTTTATTTCACACACTTTTGACAGAATACCCCTCATACTAGGATTCTCTGCCCAGCTCTCTATATCAGAAGCACCAGGCAAACACCTTGTGTCTTGTTTGCACCAGACAAGGAACTCAAGGGCAAGTGAGTAAAACCCAGACAGCAAGTTAGTTTATTTCACTATAATTGGCAGAATTTGTCTTGTGCCTTGCCTTATACAAACCAGTGGGCCAAAGCTACAATTGATTAGTGATGTCTGCCTTGGGCTTAAGATAGGGCACTAAAGCTCTCTTTATATGTTTTTGGTACTTGGGAGAACCAATGGTAGTAGTCAAATTCTGCTTGGTAGTAAAGACAGAAGGATGGATGTTTTGGAGGAAGGTGCTGTGGCAGGAGTCAGCTTGTCCAGGGTGTAGACTGCTCAGAAGGAAACAGACAGCACGAGCCATCAGGATGTGGAGAGAGTTACCATGAAAATGGAATTACTTTGAATACAGCATCCTTCAGGGAGCATTCCTTTGAAAAATCATCAAATGCAGCGGCAAGTTATGCTGGAGAGAATGAAGGATCGACGGACAGATCTCCTGAATTTCTGTCATTCTTGCAAGAAAATCAAGACCAGATGGGGTTGAAGAAAAGTAAAGGCAGGGACGGGAAGGAGGTTCTGGCGCGCGAATACGAACCCTTCTTGCTCTTGCTGAGGACGGCTCTCAGTGTCTATGGTGATGGCTCACAACCATCCATATCTGCAAACTGCCTAAGATGATTACTTCAGCTTTTAAATAGACTAAATTTAGCAGATGACTTCAATTGAAGTATTTTTCCTCCCGCTAGGCAGCAAGAGGGAGGCTTGTGAGGAAAAGTAGAACATGGTTAGAAAGACCCAGATGGCCTTCTCTCTCCTCAGACGGCTCTGCCCCATTCCCACGCCTGCAATACCTGTCTTACCTTTTTAGTACTCTCAGCAACCCAGAGAGTGGGAAACTGTTATGCCCTCGTTTCAAAGGTAAGGCAATAGAAGCAGAAAGCCCATGCCCAAAGCCATACTCTGTGGGCTACAACCAGCCAGTGCATCCCCAGACCCACTGCACTTAGTCCATTGTTCTTTCCCCACTTCCTTCTCCTAGCTCTCCTGGTCACCCTAAAGCCTTGGTACCCTTTGCTCCTTATTTTTGAGCTGTACCTGGGTACCCTTGCTGAGACAAGGACAACTGCTATACTGTTGACTTTGACAGGGACATTCTGTGTGATTGGCACTAACAGTCTCTTTGGCAGAGCTGAGGATAACACTTCAGACTGCAGTAAATAAGCAGAGTAACATGGTGGGTGGATTTTTCTGATGTCTGAAAACATGCCACGGTGTCTTTCTAGGGACTCTTTCTGTCCCCTGCTAAGTGACCCCTATCCAAGCATCTTCCAACATGTGAAGAAAAAGCTACCAAAGGCAACAAGACAAATACACCTGGTGACAAATATACCTTAGGTGTGAGACACCAAAGAAGCACAGACAGGGCTCTGGGAACAAGTCTGGGGAGTGGATGACATTTGTGCCAACCACAGGATGCTTGAGTCCCCGCCCCCAGCAGCAAAGCTGCTTCCTGTGGATGCTCACGGAAAAACAGCCATCAGACTGTATCTCCATCAACTCTGACTTCCATTTATTGAAATCCATAACTCCTCCTGCCATCAAGAGAGTGTGTTTAGCTGTGGGAGTAGCTGACGGGAAACTGAAATATTGATGTCTGTAATTCTTTGATAAGTAAAATGCCTTCTGATATTAGATTTTCAGCACAAACGAGTTGTCAAAGTATAAGCAAAAATATGCATCTGAAAACAAACTTCTGTTAGCCTATTAGTTCCCCGTGGTTGTGGGGAAAAGATCATGGCCCAAAGTTACTGGTATCATGGTGCCTTCTGCAAGTGCAACGGGAACTCTTCACCTCGGGTTGACAATTGTTTTCTTTGTATTTGTGCATGGTGTGTGTGTGTGTGTGTGTGTGTGTGTGTGTATCTGTGTGTGCATACATGTGTGGTACATATACTTATTAGTGTGTACGTACACACATATGTGCATGTATTGGGGGAGGCCTGAAGTTGCTATTGGGTATCTTCCTAAACCACTCTCAGTCTTTAGTTTCTGAGATGAGATCTCTCACCAAACCTGAAGCTCACTGATTTGATAATCTTTGGGGATGGACTTATTCCCACCACTCCCCAGCTCTGAGGATAGCAAATGTGAGCTGCCACAGCTGGCTTTTTACATGAGTTCTGGGGATCCGAACTCAGATCCTAATGCCTGTGCGGCAGGCACTTTATGGACTGAGCCATCTAGTCAGAATAATCTTTAATTCTGTTACTGAGACTACATGCAAGCATGTGCCTCATCTTTTGGCAACTTAATCTTTCAGAGGTAACAAATCTGTGATTGGTAAACAGAAAATGGCATGCATGAATTCATGCTGGGAGACATGGCTTCGGCCTTGGATGGGCATGGCCTCAGATTTCTGCTCAAAATCCCACCATCTGTTGAGCTCTGTGCTGGTTACGTCATCTCTCGGAGCTTCCAGTCACACATTTGAAGCAGAGGCTGATAATGTCTGTCCCTGGGGGTCATGAAGGTTATAAGGGACAGTCGATATCTGTTTTTTGCCACCATCAGAGTGGTGGTTTCTGTGGTTAGTGATGAGGTGGGTACCCAGATTGGCAAAGGTCCTCCTTAGGGTGTTATCTGCTAGTGACTTACAAGATGATCCTTGTTCCTGACATCTCCAGCATCAGAAGGAGCTGCCTCACTCAAGGTAAATGGTCCACAGGGCTTTGCTCTTTTAGCCACAGAGCCATCTCTACAGCCAAAAAAAAATTATTTATTTTTATTTTGCGAATATGAATTTTTTTGTCTCATGAATGTCTGTGCCCGACTTTTGTGCAGATGGCAACAGAGGCCAGAAGAGGACATCAGATCCTCTGCAATTGGACTTACAGATGGTTGTGGGCCACCATGTGGATGCTGAGATCAAACCCAGGTCCTTTGCAAGAGCAGCCAGTGCTCTAAACTTAAAATTAATTCTTTTAAAGTACAATTCAGGGACTTTTGATGCATTCATGAGGTTGTACAACTGTCATCTTTATCTAACTCCAGAACATCTTCATCAGTATGAGCTGGTGGTTGATGGAGCTTCATTGGTAAAGTGTTTGTCTGCCATGCATGAAGCCCTGGAATCACTCCCCAACAACAGAGAAAACCAGGCATGGCCGTTGGGGTGGTTTGAATAAAAATGGCCCCACAGGCTCATAGGGAGTGACATTATAGGAAATGTGGCCTTGTTGAAGGAGGTGTGGCTTTTTGGAGGAGGCGTGGCCTTTTGAAGGAAGTGTGTCACTGTGGGTTCAGGCTTTTTGGTCTCAGAAGCTCAAGCCCAGGCTAAGTGGCTCACTCTCTGTTTCTTCTGCCTGCAGATCCAGATATAGAATGTTCAGCTCCTTCTCCAGCACCATGTCTGCCTGCCTGCCACTGTGCTTCCCACCGGGACAGCAATGGACTAAGGCTCTGAAACTGTAAGCCAACTCCCTTAAATATCTTCCTCTATAAGATTTCCCGTGGTCATGGTGTCTCTTCACAGGAATAGAAACACAAACTAAGACAGCAGTGCACATGTGTAATCCCACCACTTGGAAAGGTGGAGGCAGGAGGATCATAAATTCAAGATCATCTTTAGTGTATAGCAAGTTCAAGGCCAGGCTGAGACACATAATGACTTATCAAATGAAGAATTTTAACAACTCCAAAAGACAGCAGAGATACCCCATACTCATTAAGACTCACTGTCTCCTCTACCACCACCACCTTGTCACTGGCAACCTCTAGTCTACCTTCTGTCTCTGTGGACTTGCCCACTCTAGCCTTTTCATGCAAATTGAGCCATACAATATGGCCCCCTTCACTTAGCACAGTTCTGAAGTTTGCCTATTGTTTTAGTCCATTTGCATAGCTATAACCAACAGCACATAAGGAGACTGTGGTGGCTATTCTTAGTTGTTAACTTAACTATATCTGGAATTAATTAAAATCCAAGTGGCTGGGCACACCTGTGAGGGATTTTTTTTTTCCTCCATTAAATCATCTGAGGTGAGAAGACCCACTTCTAATCCAGATCCTTTGAGGTGGGAAGATCCACCTTTCATCTAGACCACCCCTTCTGCTGGCAGCTGGTACAAAGGAAGTATACTCCTTCATTGGCAAGATTCAGGATACTGGCGTATACTAAAGACCAGCTAAGACATCCTGCCTCGTGTACTGAATAACTACTGGATTCTTGAGCTTTCCATTGGTAAACAGCCATTGTTGGACTAGGTGAACCACCAACTGGATTCTATCCTAATAAATCTCATATATAAATATATATTGTTCTCTAAGGATGTAATTTGAATGTAAGAATGTAATTTCAGGTCTCAGCTTGAACTTAGATCCTTAGATTTGAGTTTCAGCTTAAACTCAAACATTAACTTTCCCCAGGGACACATCCCAGGAGAAACACATTTCAAAGTCTCAAACAAACATTCCAGGAAGAAAGACCCAAGATAGGAGTTTATTAGAGAGATGGACCCTTAACACAGAAAACCTGGGCAAACAGAGGCCACTTAAGCTGACCCTCTTTGTTGTAAAAGATAAGGTGCAAATTTGAGTTACTTAGAAACCAGGCCTGGGAACGAAAACCAGGCCTGGGAATGGCTGTTTGAAATTCAGCCTTTGTGGTTATTGTTTAAGAGGTAATTGTATAACTGCCCTCATAAATTCTGTAAAAATGGTATATAAGCTGCCCTTAGCTTTTATTTGGGGTTCTTCTTGCCTGCATGCAAGAGAACCCCAGTATACTTGTTGTCATCTTATCATCTTATCATCAATAAACCTCATGTTATTGCAGTGAATCCCATCCATGAGTGTTTCTGGGGGAGTTCGTCCCCTGGTTTTGGATCTTTAGGTCCAACAGTTTCTCTAGAAGACCCTGACTAATACAGATCTTGGTATCAGAATTGGTTCTAGAGCAACAGAAGTGTAGGGATGGTTTTTGGTTGGTTTTGGTTTTTGGTTTGGGGGGTTTGGTTTGGTTTGGTTTGGTTTGGTTTGGTGTGGTGTGGTGTGGTTTGGTTTGGTTTGGTTTGGTTTGGTTTGGTTTAGTATCTGGAGTGGTGTTTCCAATTTGCCAACACCTACAGTTACTGAAACCTCTCCAGTGACTGAAAGCTCTTCTGGAAGAGGACTGAAAGTCCATGGTGCAAACTTTTACAAACTAGAGGAAGCAAATGCCTTTGATTGTCTTGACATGTCAGTGAGTGTCAGTGGATCCAATGACAGTTTGGGGGGGAAATACAGAAAATGATGGTACTGATTGGTTGCTCATAGCATCTCTAGATAAACTGATAAATTATTCAACTTCAAACACTGTGAAGAACAACAAAGACTTAAAAATAAACTTGACCAGCTCCAGAGGCACACAAACAATGGAAAGGTTTCTAAGTGTGCCCTTGAAGAGAATCTTCTCTCCCACAGTCACGGAGCTCAAGTTGCAGAAGATCAAGCCAACTCCTTTATTATAAGCTTGGCTGAATTACAGTGAAAATTCAAGTCCCAGACTCAGAGCTACGTGCTGAAGCTGAGAACTTTGAACCCTCAGACTCTCCAGGGTCTATCTCACATGAGGAAGTAGTCTCTCCACTCTCAGCAAAAGACACACTCACACCCCAACTCCTGAAACAATGTGTTTTTCACCTTCGACTGGGAAAATAGATCCTTAATTGTTTACTAAACCGGGAGTGACTTTTTCTGAAGGAGACTCCAGGCAAGACAAGACCGATGTCCCTCAGGGCTCACCAATATTTGACTCTAGACTATAAGTAGACTTAAGGCTAAGCAGATGCCTAGAGGAGAGATAGAAAGTGTAGTCCACAAGAAGTGCACTGTAGCACTAAAAAGTTCAATGAGTGTGATAATTCACTGAAGCAGACGTCTGAGAAGTGTGTGTGGGAATGGGCTTTAAGGGTGTGGAAGGAACATAAAACTGGGTTGGGCTGAATTTATTGATATGGTACCACTGAGTGGAGATTCTAGGATGAAGGTTTAGATTTTTTTTTTTAAAGTTGGTTTGATTTGAATGATTGGCTGAGCATTTATCAAAAGATGGCCTACTGAAACGGATACCAAGATGCCTGATATCCCTTGGTTCAGTGGGATTTTTAAGGCTCAGGGAAATTGCAATGCTACAGTGGGTACACTGTAAAACCTAATCCTCCACAACGGGAAGGCCCAGAAGACCTGCCCTTCACAGATCCTATGATGCAAACTGGTTAGAGGGGCACCAGCACCCTCTTCCTTGTGCCAGACCTTGGGTTGGGAGACACTGCTGCTCAGTGGATGAACTAAGTTACAATGGTTTAATTGGGCCCCAAGGGAGCCAGGGCCAGGTGGGAGCATTGAAGGGTCAAAGGCAAAGTCATCATAGTTATTGCCATGGGCAGCATAGACAAATCAATATCTGTAATGACCTTGCCCATAATAGGCAGCAAGGGAAAGCGGGTTTTATGGTGGCATGTCTTGTATGGACCTTTGGTTCTGTCTGATCAGTCTTGGTGTTTCTGGGCATGAAGAGGATAAGAAGCCTACTGCATTTTTGTTTGATCTGTATAAGGAGAAAAAAAATCTCAAACACATGAAAGGAAAGCTACATTGGATCATAGCAAAAGGTGGTCTCTGCCAGTGAATAATGCATTTCCAGACTTGAACCAGTTTGCAGACCTAGAACCCACTGAATGAAGGCAAGGCCAGATTCCCTTGAGGAAGTACCTTCATAACATCAAAACCTTGACGTTTTGCTGTTAGCCTTCTCCAGTCCTTCCCCAGAGGAAACTGAACATGTGGAGAAAGAAGGCAGTCATCCTTCCTGGGGTCTGTTGGATACTGGTTCTGAGCTGATGCTGATTTACCCCAAGTAAAATATTGACCTTCCAGTTAAAGTAGGGATTTATAGAGGTCAGATGATTAATGAAGTTTTAGCTGAAGTCTGATTTACAGTTAAATCAAGTGGGTCCCCAAACTCGGCCTGTGGTTATTTCCCCAGTCCCAGAATACATAATTGGGATAGATATATTTAGAAGTTAGCAGAATTCTCACATTGGCTCCCTGACCTGTGGAGTGAGGGCTATTATGGTTGGAAAGGCTAAATGGAAGCCTTTAGAGTTGCCTCTGCCAGAGAAAATAGTGAATCAAAACCAGTATCACATCCCTGGAGAAATTGCAGTGATTAGTGACACCATCGAGGACTTGAAAGATGCAGGAGTGGTGGTTCCCACCACATCTCCCTTTAACTCTCCATCTGGTCAGTGCAGAAGACAGATGAATCATGGAGAATGACAGATGAGTTATGAAAACTCAGTCAGGTAGTAACTCAGATTTCCACTACCACACCAGATGTGGTATCCTCAGTTAAGCAGATTAACACATCTTCTGGTGCATGGTATGCAGCTATGTTCCAGCAAATGTCTTCTCAGTACCTGTCCATAAGAACCCCCAGAAGCAATTTGCTTTCAGTTGGCAAGGCAAGCAGTACACCATTACAGTTTTACCTCAACGACATAGTAACTCTCCAGCCCTGTGTCATACTTGAAACTACCTCAGTGAAATTCTCACAAGTCCAGTGGTGTGGGGCACACAGAGACATTCCTTTTAAGGTGAAGGAAACTGCCGAGCAGTGGTGGTACACACCTTTAATCCCAGCACTTGGGAGGCAGAGGCAGGCGGATTTCTGAGTTCAAGGCCAGCCTTGTCTACAGAGTAAGTTCCAGGATAGCCAGGGCTACTCAGAGAAACCCTGTCTCAAAAAGCCAAAAAGCCAAAAAGCCAAAAAGCCAAAAAGCCAAAAAGCCAAAAAAAAAAAAAAAAAAAAAAAAAAAAAAAAAAAGTGAAGGAAGCTATTGCACCTGGCCTCTCTCACCACCAAGAATGAAGCACAGAATTTTGTGGGCCTGTCTCTTCTTGAGGGGGCATCTGGAGAGGACTTTCACCCCTATCCTCTACAATGGGAGCACAGAGGACAGGAGAGTGGGCAGGAGCAAGAGATTAAATGGTAGCCTTCAGCCTTCTCCTGTCTGCCACACAAATGCAACCACGAGGGTGGACCATGAATGGCCTTCCTGTTAGACCTCACCTCCCACCTCTTCTACAGGAGCGTGTGTGTGTGTGTGTGTGTGTGTGTGTGTGTGTGTGTGCGCGCGCGTGCCCTGCACTCGTGTGCTCAATGAAGCCAGAGGATGACTTACTTCATGCTCCCTCCCTTAGCACTCTCTGCCTTAGTTCCTTGAGACTGGGTTTTTTGCCAAGCCCGTAGCTCACCATTTTTAAGCTAGGGGAACCCCAGGGATCCTTCTGTGTCTGCCCACCCCGCCCGCTTCACACTGGGGTTACAGACCTCTATGATCACACCTGACTTTATGTGGGTTCTGGGTGTTCATGTTTGCACAGTCCCAGTCTCTGGGTATTACATTTCCAATACAGGCTGCAGATGCACCCAGATCACAGATTGTATCAACACTTTATTCAATTCTGTATTGAATAATATTTCACAATATTATTCAATGTATCTCAAAATAGTCCATATGGCTGGGAAGACTTTTGCTTATTCGTGCGTCAGCTGATGGGCATGTAGGCAGTTGTTTTTACAATACTCTTGAGCTATTAGAAATAATGTTGCATGGGTGGGGTAGCACACGGCTTTAATTACAGTATTCCAGAGGCAGGTCTCTAAGTTCAAGGCCAGCCTGGTCTGAATAGCAAGCTCCAGAACAGTCAGGGCTACAAAGAGACCCTGTCTCAAAAAAAAAAAAAAAAAAAAAAAAAAAAAAGAAAGAAATACAAATAAATAAAGTTGCTATGAAAATTCATATACAAGTTTACATGTGTGAGTTCTTGTTATATTTTGGGGGTTTTGTTGTTTTATTTTGTTGTTTTGATTTGGTTTGGTTTGGGGGTATTCTTTGTTTTTGTTTTTTGAGACAGGGTCTCACTGTGCAGCTGGACAAGAACTCTGTAGACCAGGCTAGCCTCGGGCTCTCAGAGACCCTCAGACTGTCAGACTCTCAGAGCCTCTGCCCTCCGCCTCCAGCAATATCATAGCTCTACAGTTGATTTTTGAGGAACCGACAGTCTGGTCTTATAGAAGCTGCACAGCCCTGGCTACAGATGAGGACTCTGCCCCCACAAGCCACTGTCTGTCCTTGCTCTTGTCCTGCTTGTAGCTGTCCTGGTGTGCATGTGGCAGCCCAGCTCCCTGATGTGCCTGCCTTTGCATGTCCTGGCCATTCAGGAGGCTGAGCTGGTTTCAGTGTGTTTGTCAGCCATCCATTTGTAGATTTTCTCTAGGACGGTATCTGCTCAAATCTGCTGCCCATCTTAAGCATCTGGTTGTTTATCTTTGTGCATTTTTCATGTACTCTGATGTTCGGCTTTTGTCAAATAGGCTTTGCAAATATTTTCTCCCATCCTGTGAGCTGTCCGTTTTTCTTCTGTTGTCAATGCCTTTGTTGTCAATGACTGGATTTTTCAGGAATACAAACTATGGGTCCCTTGGATCAAAACAATATTGAAAGGCCACCGGATTCCTTGGTTCTCTGAAGGACTCTCTGCTCCCTCTCTCACGCTCTTCCTGGGAGCCTCTGCCTCCATCTGAGCATCTCAGACTTGAGTTCTGTGATGGCTGTTCTTGTCAACTTGAACTCTAGAATTAACTAAAACCCAAGAGGCTGTGAGGGGTTTTTGTTTGTTTGTTTGTTTGTTTGTTTGTTTGTTTTCTCAATTAAACCATTTGACATGGAAAGACAAGACGCTATCCAGATCTTTTGAGGTGGGTAGATTTCCGAGCCACGCCCTCTACTGGCAGCCTTTATAAAGGACATGGAAGAAGGACGCTTACTTGCTCTGGCTCTCACTGGCAAGTCCATTCTGTCACCGGCGTTAGAGCCCACTTCTTCAGGATTCCAGTGTATACTGGAGACTAGCTGGGACATCCGGCCTTGTGAACTGACGACGACGACTGGATTTTAGACTGCCATTCTAGGGTTAGCAGGACCACAACCTAAAAGCCACTCTAAAAACAATATATATATATATTCATTCTAGAGAACCCTGACGGATAAAATTCTCAGGAACTCGACGTTAGTCACTTTTTGTGTTTACCTACAAACCTCAGGTCAGAGGTCAGGTCAGAGGGCACCTCCTCCTTGTGGTTTCACAGCCTGCCGTAATTTTTTTTAGCTTAATTTCTCTACATATCCTCATTATACATCGAGACTCAGCCTAGCCGGACTATTTCTTATTTCTCACAACGGCCATCTCTCCGGTCTCTGGGCCTTTGTACTCCTGGTCCTTCCTTCTCACTCACCTGCCAACCACCTCTTCTCTAGGACGCGGAGGACCATGACTTGCGCATGCGCCCTGCCAGGCACTTTCTGCATCCTTCCGGAGCCACCTTCATCCACATCTTCCCGCTCACCACGCTGCTTCAATGCCTCACAGCTTTGTCCCTGAGCTTCACTGAGCCCATGACAGGGGCCTGCCATTTATACCATATTTCCAGAGCAGGCACCGCACGGCACGTGCAAATCACAGCAGCTGCCACTAAGTGCAGACAGCTTGGCCATCGGCCAGTTTCTCCACAGGCCTTCAGAGTGGCCCAGAGTCTCCCAGGCCCAGTAGGCGAACTCTGCTACAGTAAAGCAGAGAGCTCTGGAGCCCACTTGACACCCCACTTGTGAGGAAGAGCTAGTGACACAGCAAACGTCGGTTCCTTCATTCGCCCCACTCGCCCCTCCCCACAACCCTGTAGTCTTCCTGGAGGCAGCTGCTAAGCACAGGTTCCCAGTGCTTAGAACTGGACAGATTCAGGCACAGAGATGTCACGAGAAGCCACTAGAAACCAAGCCACCTTTGCAGGATGTGTGTGCTTGTAGATGGCCTCATTTGGCTGCTCGGACATGATTTTATGGGCTTCCTTATCACGACTGTGCAGGAGCCACCAGCACCAATACAGAGGGTCCCTTTAGTTAATCATTCTAAGAGGAGACCAGACCACATTAAAATGATGGATCTGTGGCTAGAAGCCGCATTTGAGCTTCAGCCTTCCCCTCTAGCCCGTTATCTCAGACCTAAGCCACCACTGGAAGATGAAGGTCAGGCCTAGGATTGTGGGAAGGCCCTCAAGGGAACTGTAAGCTCCTGATGCACCCCCACCCCAGACCCCAAGCTGATGCTGAACTGAGCTGTCTTCCTAGGGTACACTGCTCCCCTGCCCAGGTCTCACAGACATCTCGGCAAGCCAGAATGAAAACCTGCACTCATAGTGTCCACATCACTAAATCACCAGATCTTTCCGTGGCCACCACCTATCCTCCAAACAGCAGAAGAGGCAAAGCCCACTCCCTGTGCTCCCTGTCTGGATATGAATCCTCACCTGGTAAGAACACGGTAGATAGCACCCTGGAAAGAGGCTTTCCACGTCTCTATCATGACTGTCTCATTTGGTGCAGGATGCCCATCAAGGGCTACCGTTAAATGCAAGGATGTCCTGGAGGGCTGGAGGACAAATAACTGGAGAAAATTGCCTCTAGGAGTCCAGCGCCAATCCCCGTCTACCTCTGTTTTCCACTTGTGACTCAGAAAGATTTATGGTGCTGCACAGATGGGTCATTCTTGAGATAAAGGTCATAGATCTTGCAGCTGACAGAGCTCCTCAATCAGTGCTTCAGGGAAACTTCTACAGCTGATAAATGAGCTGTCTCAAAACCCCATCCTCGGGCTCCGAAAGGTCTCCATTGCTTAGGGTTTCTCATATATCCTGCAAGAGGGACATTCACTCTAGACGCCAGAAAGAGCCAGCAAGATGGCGGAACTGAGGCTCTGAGGAGCCTTCCCCGCCCCACCTTGCCTGAGCTGTGTCCCTTCAGCTGATGCCAAGTACACAGGGAACATCACTCTCACTCACTGACAAGGAGCCGAGGATTTACTCAGTGCCCGGAGAAAATAACCTTCAGGGAGGACACCGGAAGCCGAGATAGCAAAGCCCAAGAGGGCCTGAGGAGAGAAAACCACACAGCTGGAAGATGCCAGCAGGTCTGTTGACAATGCTAACGGATTCACTGTTTCTCTCAACTTGCACGCTGAGTTTGCCACCAGTTTCGCTTACACCTGAGACACTGAAGGAGCTATCTGTCCTAGTCCACTGGGGATCTCTAGGGAAGTTTTCCTGTTACAGACCCTACCCCTTACACCTCTCAGACCGCTTCTTTCCCATGCAGGTTTTCTGATAGGAAAATAGACATGGAGCATCTACCCTGCAAGCCCCACTGCACTCCATGTTGAGAGGTATAGAACGCTGCACACTTGCTCCAGCTGGACGTTGTTGTGAACAGCCCCATGAAGAATACCTAGATCACTGGACCTCCTGCAGAAATGAAGCCTGGCCAGGCAAGATCCAGCTCATTCCCCTTCTTGTGTGTATCACACACACACACACACACACACACACACACACTACACACTACCAGCACCCTAGGCTTGTGCACAGCATACGTGGGTATACATAGGCATACCTGACCGTCCTGCAGGAGACTCAGCCTGCTAGTCCAGAGGCTATGCTGTCAGACTGTACCTGTTCCCGAGGCCTGAGAGTCTGTCTTCTCCACTTTAGAGACTTCATTTTCAATTTCTCCAAGGTCACCAGCAGATGTTTCATCTATTATCTCACAGATTGGGATCTGATGAGAAACAAAGAGACTGGCCCGAAGGTATCTGACCCCTTTGTGGAAAGTGGGCCTTGAACTTGTCTCTCCCACTCGTAAACCTTCTACCTACATCACCACAATGGCTAATCTCCACAGTCCGGTCCCCTTCCCCCTGAGCCTCTGGCCCCGTACTTTCAGGTAGGTAGCATCTCCTCTTTGGTTGTGTGTATGTCTCACTATCATTCTCTGTATCTTTCAAGGTTTCTGCCTCCCCCTGTTTCTTGTCTGGAAAGGACATGAGAACCCTCATTTAGCAGATAAGGAACCAGAGATGGCACCAAAAGTCTTCCAAGTAGCAAAGCCATGGGCAGGGTCTCCTTCCATTTGGGAGGAGTGGAAGAGAAAGCAAGGTCTCTCTCTCTGGGAGTTTCAGGAAGTGTTTGAGGTCCAGACATCGATGACCTTCTTTTCCTGAAGCATCCAGAGCATCTGCAGGATACAGTCACCCAGATGCAACAGTGACAGAACTCAGCAGCCAGCCTTGGTCCCACTGAGGAGGCCCAGATCTCCTCTCAAGGGACTATTAACCCTTGTGGTGCTGTGAACTAGCAGGGCAATATATAGTCACTGGTCTCCTCAAGGTGGGCATGGTGCACAATGAATGCCCAATATTATATTCAAAACAACTGCATCCTGAGGTCTCTAATGTTGGGGTCCACACTAGCCCCACGTCGGGGCGGCCAAAAAATGTCGAGAACCAAAAAATGTTGGAGCCTGAGCTTGAGTCCCTGTTCGGGCGCCAAAAATGTTGGGGCCTAGGCTGGGCCACTTTGGGCGGCCAAAAATGTTGCGACCTTCTCCACTCCACGCTTGGCGGCCACTGTTTCCCAGCCCAAGCTGCTGCTCCTGTCTGTGGGTCAGGGTTCAGCAAGAGAGAGAGTGAGGATGAACTCGAAGAATGGAGGGAGACCAGACAGAGTGTGATTCAATCCCATTTATTCTTCAGTCTCTCTTCTTCTCTCCAAGTCCCAAGTCCTAAGTTCCTAGTCCCTAGTGCCTCCAAGTTCCAAGTTACTTCTTCCAAGTTCTCTTCCAAGTGCCTGCTACCTAATGCCTAATTCCTACTCCAAGTTGTACTCCAAGTTGTACTCTCTGAAGTGTCTGATTCTCTCTCTCCTCTGTCTGCTGTGTCTGATTCTGATCTCAGTCTGATTCTGATCTGTTCTGTCTCTGCCTTTTATATGTCTTACTTCTAAGCCACGCCTCTAAGTTACACCTTTAATCATGCACTTAGGTCTTGTCTCTAACTCTGATCTCTATACTTCTAAGTCATACTCTTAAGTCACACACCTTTAATCTCACACACCTTTAATCTCACGCACCTTTAATTTCAAGGTATCTAAACCAAGATTATCGGAGTGTGCTCAGCTGTCGTAGGCTATTGTAATCCAAGTCTCATGTCAGGGTATATGGATCAAGATGGCTGCAAAGCTGATAGCCGCTTTCTGCTAAAAGTCGGCCCCCAACAATTCTCAACCTCAAACAAGGACTAGTGTTCTTTATGTGAGTCTTCACCTCTCCCTCACAATCCTCTTTCAGACAAATGCATCCACTTGTTTGGGCCTCTATTCCCAGAGGGACAGAAATTCCTGCTCGCCGCTCCAAGGGCTGTGGTAAGGTTCGAACTCTCAACTTCCACTCATCCTCAAGGGATGAAAGCAGACAGACCAGAGCAGAGGCCAGCTTGGGGGGAAGAGGGCCTTGTAGAGGGTCGGCCAATGTCCAAGTCCAACTTGCTGACCTTTCTCTCCATCCTTACATGATTTCCAGGTGCCGAGTAAATGCTCAGACCTGGGTATTTATTGGTTGCCTTTTATGAGATGGAGCCCCTGACAATCTGAAGGGACCTAAGACTGCATGGTCTTTATCCAGATGGATGTCCATGTCAGACGGATGGCTTTGGGAAACTGCCACCAAGCTAAGCATTCCACAGGCTGGGAACTCAGCTCCCAGGAGTGATGTGAGAATAACCAGCCTTCTCCCCCTGTAGGCCCAGATCCCAGCGACTACCTAGCTCTTTTCCATACTACCTAACACCTAGAGGGACTGTCTCCACTGGTCTCTCTAAAGGCTGGGTCTGCACCATACTGGGGCCAGGTGACAGGAATCAGAGGGACTGAGACCCTGTGCTGCAGATTCTAAAGAGAAAAATCCCTGTCTAATTCTGTGCAGGCACTGGTCTGTCCTTCACATACTCGGGAGAGAAGAGATACTGTACAATGAAAATGAAATTCAGACTGTTTGCATGGTTCAGCTTTTATTAAAACGCCATGTACATAGGAGCTGGAATGGGCTCCTATTTAACTAATATGTTTGGGGGGAATGTTTCTCAGCTCTTACTGGATTGATCATGTGGCAAGTGTCCTTTGACAATGTATATGGTCCCTAACATCCATGCAGAAAATATCAGGCCAAGGACTTTATTACACAGCACCAGTGTGCAGTCTGATGGCACAGAGCAGAGAATTCTAGAGATATTCTCGGTCTGTGCCTTGAGCTTTCTTTCAAAGAAGGTATTTTTACCCATCATATACAAATTAAACAAGAAGTCCAACAAGGGTCCTTTATTACCACTAAAAGGGGGGGGGAATAATTTACAATCTTATAACCAAAGGCAAAACAATTTACAATCTTATAACCAAAGGCAACAACAGCACAATTACAATTTATTCCTGCAGATGCCGCAGCCCTGTGCGTTCCTGCCTCAGCTGCCACCGCTACAGCCAGGAGTCTCTGAGTCCCACAGTAAAGGCTGCACAGAGCCTCTAGGGCTGGATTACCCACACAGAATAAGCCTCTCCTGTCCCCATATGTTGGAAGTGCTGCTGGATTTTTCTGCTTGCTCAGTAGATAACAGTGCAGCCGAACATGAGGGGCTTACGTAGCACACACACACACACACACACACACACACACACGCACACACACACAGAGAGACACACACACACACACAGCCTACAAAAAGCACTCTGATCTCCTTGCTGCCTTACATCAGAGCCTTGGGTACTCTTGTCCGACTTAATGGGTTTGGCTCAGCCTCCCAACTTGATCCAGCCTAGGTCAAACAGGAAGAGGCATGAAGGCGATTTAAATGGCACCTGTCCCCAAAATAATAAATTAAGATTTAAAAAGAGAAACAAGAGTCCTGTGGCAGATAAATACGCAAAATAGAACCTGGAGTGAAGACAGCTCAAGAAAGAAAAAAATCGAGTGAACGACTGTTAAGCACATTCTTCCCATGGGTCACAAGGGACCGCTCTCCCGAAACAATGGAAGCACAAGCTTCTCAAAGAGACAGACCCAACCACAGAAGCCTTGAATATTAGGAACCTCCAATAGCAAGGAGACAGTGAAGAATGGACAAGGTCTGCAGGGCCCAGGCCACCTAGGGAGTGTGGGCCGGAGGGCAAGCTCATTGCCAGGCAGTAAGAGCCATCAGCACGTGGGCCAACCCAGCCCTGCAGAAAGCAGACTCATAAACACACAGAGAAGAGAGATATAGATGGGAAAGTGCTGAGTCATGCTTAACGTTAGTCCCTGTAACTAAGAAAGGAAGCCCAGTGATGGTGTCTTGGAAGTCAGCAGTCTTCCTAGACCACTGAGGGCCTGGCCTGGAGGTCAGAAGGGCTCTTCGATGTGAAAAACAAAGACAGGACAGCTCTGGGCATACACTGCTAGGGCACATGACACACAGAACAGCATTTCATTGTCATGGACGATAGAAAGCGATTCAAATGTCCTGAAAAACTATCTAAAAAATATCTACATTAAAACTTAGCCTGAAAGCTATAGCTTCAATTCTACTAAAAAAGAAAGAAAGAAAGAAAGAAGGAAGGAAGGAAGGAAGGAAGGAAGGAAGGAAGGAAGGAAAAAAAGAAGAAGAAGAAGCAATCTTTGAAAGGATCTGGCTCAGAGATATACAAACATTACACAACAGTTATCAAAGTGGGACAGCTCAAAAAATCAGCTAAGGGGATATTACAACTGGTTTGTCATGAGATACAATTAAGAATTCTTATTGCATAGCAGAAAAATGAGGTCACTTCATTTGCATAATACTGCCTTTTCTCTTTTAAGATGGAGATGCTGCTGGGTACTTAGGAGAAATAACTTTGGAGTTCAGAAGCTGACTTCTAGTTGTCTGAATCAGCATCCGAGTGGCGTATAAGCTGCTTCTAACCTTGGTAACCTTGGGTCTCAATTCCATTTTGTCACTGCTGTCAGATTTCAGATGTGGCCCTTGGTGGGGCTGCTGTATTCACTAGTGTTCATTAGTAGTGATGTCGTCTGCTCTGACAGGTGAGGGAGGGGAGGCTTCACCCACAGACTTGAAAGTGTGTCTGAGGTATCCGTCATGGGGAGACTTCTACCTGATGATGCAGAAACACAGGTCTTTTGGGGCGGGGGGGGCATCCGTGGGCAGCTAGGGCAGGCTAGCTTTTTTTTGGTGATGACATACCAGTGTTCTAGTCCCCACACAAAAAGTACGCACGCGTGAAAGGAGTGAAGCTCCCAGCAGCTCCGCCTGCAGAACCAATGCTTCACAGGGAGGGAGGCACAAGGTGGGGCCCACAGCAAAAGCTCCAGCAGAAACCGTGGCTGGCCAGCTTCCATGGAGGGAGGGGGTTCTCTTCAGGAAGAGTATACAAAGGAAGACTTATCGTGACCCCTAAATACAAAAGTCTGGGTTCTTGGTGGGAGTGGGAGAGGGGGTGGGGTCATCTTTCACCTGAAATAGAGTGCCTGTGCAAATAGCTCATTAGACTCTGATCCCCAACCATCACCACTCACACACCTCAAACAAGTCCCCAGACTGGCCTGGAAAGGGAGAGAGGGCCTGGGGAATGCGCTCCGCCCACCCCCCCACCCCCCACCCCCCCTCCCGCTTCCTAGCACAAGGCCAGCCTTCACGAGTGGCTTTCCCCACTCACTGCTAGAACCAGAGCACCAGCCAAAAATATCTCCATCCTTTGGGAGACATGTCTTCTGGGTCCCCAGTGCTGGATATGCTGGTTTCTTCCTAAGGTTGCAAGATGTGGTGGTTCCTAACTCCTGGTTAACATTAGAGAGAAAGGTTTGCCCTCATGGAAGGGGGCTCAGTAAATACTCCGCGGCTGCCTAGCTGGGGAGAAGCTTCCAAAGGCAGAGAGGACAGTGGGCACCAACCCCCTACAGGATGTGCTTTGAAGAACCCACTTGTCTTACAACTCCAAAGTGAGAGTTCAGAAAGCCCCTTGGTCTCCTCTCCATGGGGTCTGACGAGGAAGCTGAAACTCCGACTCCTGGGTATGAGACTGTTCTCCAGGCACAAAGTCTCCACACCCAGGGCAAAGATTCCAATACGAGCAGTTAGTTAGCTTCAGAAGAGCTTGGCATTGAGGTTCCTTGGCGTTGGGAGAAGAGTGTGTGTAGAGGCCAAAGGTCAACCTTTAATGTTGGTCTGTAGGATCCACACAATTTGTTTTTGTGAGTCTCTCCCTGAGGCTGGAGACTGAGACTTTCTGGTTAGTGTAGGTTGGCTGTTCCCACAAAGCCTCAGACATCTTCCAGTGTCTGCCTTCCCAGCTTTGAGATAGGAGGTGTATGTGCTATACCTGGAATTTTTTTTTTATGTCAGTGCTAGAGATCAAACTTCTGCTCCTATTGTGAGTACACCCCCCACCCTTCGTGTGTTTGCTTCTGTGCTTCCGAACACCACCCCAGGAGCTCAAAGTTACATTTTTAATAATTTTCATCTGTGGCTGAGCAAAACTTTCCTGAGTTGCTTTCATTTTTAAAACACAAGCATCTTTAAGGAAGATCTCCAGCCCAGAGCCCACTACCATCTCCTTCCCCTGAGGGAAAGTAAAAAAGGGTGTTTCAGAGGCCGGGGAGAGGATATGGACCCTGGACGAGGAGGGAAGCATGAGAGAGGGAAGATGAAGATACAGGCAGCTCTGACCATCCTCACAAAGTGCCAACAGCCAGAACCAGCCAGTAGGTTTCTTAGAAGTCATTCATGTCCCTCTGAGTTATATATGGCCACTCCTGACCTAGGAGTAAATCTATCTCTGGGTTTAGTGGCAGGGTGACTCTTGAGAGCCAATACCGTGGATAAGCAAGCCCGCATAAGAAGCATGGTAGACAAGGTAGGTTCCCTAAAAACAATCAAAAGCAGGGTCCCTCTCTGAGGCCACTGTGAGTGGGAACTGAGTCCTTGCCGCTTTGATTCCTCCATCTGTCTGCTTCATTGCTTTTTTTAAAGTTAGTTTATTTATTTATTTACTTATTTAATGTATAAGAGTACACTGTAGATATCTTCAGACACACTAGAAGAGGGCATCGGATCCCATTACAGATGGTTGTGAGCCACCATGTGTTTGCTGGGAACTGAACTCAGTAGGACCTCTGGGGAGAGCAGTCAGTGCTCTTAACTACTGAGCCATCTCACCAGCCCCATCACTTCCTTCTTTTGCTTGCTCGCTTGCTCACTTTTGCATGCTTGCTTGCATTTGCTTGCTCACTTTTGCATGCTTGCTTGCTCACCTTTGCTTGCTCACTTGTTTTTCTTATCTATTTCTCTCCAGTGTTTTTCCCCCCCCTGGGGCTTATCTGAAGAGTTTGTTTTCCCTGCTGAGAAGACACAAAATCTTCCAGATCTGGAATTCATGACATCAGGGAGTAGAGGCCAAAATGTGAAGGCAAGACAGTTCTCATCTTCCTCCTAGAGTACAGTCAAGGAGGAGGCAGTGGCCCAGGGAGAGGCCACGGAGCAGCTTTGAGGAAGCCCCTGCTCCTCCACACAGCTGCAGTAGTCAAGTCATGGTCCCAGACATGCTTGGAACGCTGCTTTTGGCTAGTTCTCTCTGGACCTCCAGAAGACAGCATCTTTAGTAGTCTAGGGTCCCACTGGACGAATCCAAAAAGATGTTTGTAGGAGTTTTAGCACAGTAAAAAGATCAGTAGTAAAGAAATCCAGTGGACATTCACACAGGTCCAGCCCCCACTGAATGAAATGTTTTACACACACACACACACACACACACACACACACACGTTCCCGAGTGTGCACGCCCTAGGGTGCTGCTGGGGCTGTCAGGAACTCGACTGTTTAGGGCAGAATTCAAAGCACCTTGGAGCAGAAAGGTGGGTCATGAGTGTCCACGTGGAGGGATGAGGTTGGTCTGCCGAGACAATGATGGTGGTTGTTGAACCACGGCAGAGCCTCTCAGGCCTTCTCATCACTTGTGATGGTCCTGCTGCCACAAGCAGTGCCCTGCAGCTTCTTCTTCCACCTCCTGGCTGGGAGGGAGTTTGGGTCACAAGGATTTATGAATCACAGCAACACCTAACACAAAAATTAAAGTTACAGTATTAGCTTCCTCCTAAGTTATTCAGAGTCCCGAATGAGTCCCAGGAAGCTGCAACACCCCAAGTTACAGCCAGAGGGGCTCTGAAAGGGTCTCGTGCTATCAGCCAGCAACGGACTGTTTCTGCGAGCATGATCTCGGACAGTGCATGTTAGCAAGGCTGTCCCCGCACCACCCCGCGCCACCAAATCCGATACTGCTCACCGTCACAGAGCTGAGACCTTCACCCAGTGCTCAATTCCCAGACACACACGATGTGTGTCAGTGTTTAGGGAAACTTAACCACAATGAGGTCCTGACTCTGTAAATCCATGTATAATGCAAGTCTCAGTGTAATCCATTAAGTCTATGTAAAGACCCTAGAGGCTGAGACAATCCATTGTATCCTCTACTATAGACGCCAGCTAGTGACAAACTCTGCCTGCTAGCCTCCTGGATCCAAGTGCCTGTGGCCCCCGTCCTAGCTAGAGACTGGAAGGCAAGCCTTCTGTGCTGTAATGGTGGCATGTCCACTTCTTTCTGGCTGGGACCATGAACCTTCTTCCTGGTGGGAATCACTACCAGGCAGGTTTCTGGAACCTGATACTAACATCCTAACTCAGAAAGTCCCCCCAAATGTACATGTTTGCCGGAAATTTAACATATTCCCATAGCTATAAGATATTCTAATGGAAGATGTAATTAAGGGGACACATCCTAAAGACTGGGAGGGATTGGAGACATTTTGCTAAGACATCCGTTCCCTGCTAATTCCTGGCTAAAGGAGCAGATGAAGGAGTGACCATGTGAGGAAAGGTAGAACTTAACTCCAGACCAGAAGGTACCACCAGGCCCTAGCAGCCCCACCTGGATGGCAGATACCTCTCTCACTAAGTAATATTTTTCAAAAGCTGGCTCTCGTAGTATCTTTGGGTAGTGTTATTATACAAGATTTTTTATTAGAAAAGAAATATGCTCTCGTTATAGAAAATTTGGAAAATTCAGAATACTACAAGGGAAAAGTATTTTATCCCTTCATACAAACAGAATAGCCATTATCTCTATAATCCATCCCAGCTTCTAATAATAACCAGAATGTGTTAGCCTGTGGTGATTCACACCAGGCAGTCACCGTTGCTACAAACTTTTCATTCTCTTAAAAGCCCTCAGAGGCTCAATCTAATTGTATCCATACACATTGGACAACAGCGGTCCAGTCAGACTGAACGTCTTGCCCAGAGACCCAGGGTTAGTGGCAAATCTGGGACTTTGGTATCCATTTCCAGAACTGACAGCTCTTCAAATTCTCTTTCCTCCAGTAAGACCAGAGTGGTCAGCACACTAGGCACAGACAACCTGAGTCCTCCTCCAACCCAACATATATCAGGCATGAGCACTTCCTCAGGACCGAAAATCATAGGGGCTAGAAAGGAGGAGTTCAGAGGAGTTAGGGGTGAGGAATTGTAATCAGAATATACAGTATGAAAGAGTCTATTTTTAATTTTTAAAAAAGATAGAAAAGCACACTCACTGAATAAACATTCCATAGAATATTTAACTATTTTCCTGATATCAAACATTAATTATTATAATTTGGGGGGAAGAAGAGAGGATACTGTTATAAGCATTGCCCAGATATTTAGGCATTAAATCTTTGCACATCAGACCCACTCCCTAGGTTTTTAAGATAGCACACTCACTCGGTTGGCTGGCTTAAGTACAAAACGGCTTGATTGTCTCCTTCCCACCAGTTCTGAGGGGGCAGATTTTGAAATATTTAGCACATATGTGAAATCTTAAGGGGACATATTCAACCCCCGATTCTCATTAACATGGAGGTGGAGCCCGAGGACCCCACCCACTTCATTAACATAGAGGTGGAGCCCGAGGATCCCACCCACTTCTCATTAACATGGAGGTGGAGCCCGAGGATCCCACCCACTTCTCATTAACATGGAGGTAGAGCCCGAGGGTCCCACCCACTTCTCATTAACATGGAGGTGGAGCCCGAGGGTCCCACCCACTTCTCATTAACATGGAGGTGGAGCCCGAGGGTCCCACCCACTTCTCATTAACATGGAGGTAGAGCCCGAGGGTCCCACCCACTTTCTCATTAACATGGAGGTGGAGCCCGAAGGTCCCACCCACTTCTCATTAACATGGAGGTAGAGCCCGAGGGTCCCACCCACTTCTCATTAACATGGAGGTGGAGCCCGAGGGTCCCACCCACTTCTCATTAACATGGAGGTGGAGCCCGAGGGTCCCACCCACTTCTCATTAACATGGAGGTGGAGCCCGAGGGTCCCACCCACTTTCTCATTAACATGGAGGTGGAGCCCGAAGGTCCCACCCACTTCTCATTAACTTGGAGGTGGAGCCCGAGGGTCCCACCCACTTTCTCATCCTACAAAACGCCCTGTGCTTCCGTCTGTGGCTTCTGAAAGGAAGGTGGTGATTTCCCTGAGAACAGAGACAGGGTCAAAACACTTCAAATGTCCTAGAGAAGGAAATGTAAGAGTGTGCGAGAAATGCTTAGAGGAGGAGAAAGAAAAAGAAATGCATTGTGGGGGCGGGGGAGGGAACGTCCTGAAACCTAAGCAAGATGGAATGGCTGACCCTTCTCATGGGAAATGGGTAAGAGGAGAAACGCGGGAGCCAAGATGTTTGTGACATCAGATAGTGATTTTTAAATATTTGGGATAGCGGAGGACACATTGTGTGTGCTCAGTAAATATTTAGTCCACATGTATCTAAATGTTAAAAAGCTATGCTTGTATTTCTCTGCTTCAGAGGATCTCTTACCTCAACAACATCAACTCTTGGCCCAGAGCTACACTGGGGCGTGGCTTAGATAGAAGTCAGACCAGCTTGAACTCTATCCTTGGTGCATGTTTGCTGGCAATGTGAGGCCTTTGGTGATCACTGACATTAGACTCAGAATTCAGCTGTGAGACACATTGAGGGCTGTTGACAAGAGAATGGGGACTGTACGCACTGTACCTAACTGGCTGGAAGTTACAGTTGGAATACAGAGCAGCCACTGCAGGCACGGGTGTTGAGGGTTTGGAGCCCAGTTGGCCATGCTATTCTTCTAGAATATTCTAAAGAAACTTTAGGAGGTGGAGGGAGTGAGTCACTGGAGGTGCCACTGAAAGGCACTTGAACCAGACCCACTCCGGTTTCTCTGCAGCCTGGCTGCCAGAATCCATTCTCCCACATGCAATCCTGTACATGTGGAGCCTCACAACCACCCAGAAACAAAGTAGCCAAGAGACAAAGGACTGAAATTCCTGAAACCATAAGACAAAATAAGCCCCTCCTGACACGCACACACACATAGACAAACATATACACACACATAGGCACACTCACAAACACACACACATAGACACACATAGACACACATACACATAGATGCACATATAGATATACATAACAAACATATACACACATACATACATACACATACATACACACATATACACAGACACACAGAGACATACATACATACCCTACATACACATACGTAGACACAAACATACACATACATACATATACACATACATACCACTCATACACACACATATAGACACACACATACATAGATGCACACAGATACACATACACACATACATACATACTGCTCATACACACACACATACATATACACACATACACATAAAAGCACATACATATACACACATACAAACACACACATACATAGATGCACATATAGAAACACATACACACATACATATACACACATACACACATAAATACATACCATATGTACACACACACACACACACATTCTCTTACACAGTTCCTCTCAGGAACTTGTCACAACAACAAGAACTAACATAAGAAGTGCACAACCAGAGGCAGACTGTGTGTGAGATTACCCAGAATCCAACAGAGCCATGTCCCACAGACAGGCCTGACTACCATCTTACAGCTATTCTGTCTTAAAGCACCCCATGCTAACCTTACAGCTCTGGTGTTTCCACATGCTCTCCCACCTACATGTGTGTCTCAAAGTGAACCAGGAGTGGCCAAGGCAGTCACGGCTCAGGTCAGGCGGAAATGACCCTGGAACACTACATTAGGTATCCCAAGGGTACATTCAGGGTCACGGGGAAGAGATCACCACTATCATGGGCACACAGTGAGAAGGACACATGGCCATGTGACAATTACCTGAAACCCTGCAGGAAGCTTTAGGTTCCCAGCTAAGCTCCCATCCCTTCAGGTCCCTGAAGCTGAAACCCACTGACCTGCATAGCTCCTCCCGGTGCTCATGTTGGTGGGCAGCAGTGTCCACTTGTCTGTGACTGGGTTATAGTACTCTACTGAAGCCAGATTGCATGATCCATCGTCCCCTCCGACCACGTACAGGAGCCCATTCACCGCACAGACTCCTGGGAAACAAACGGAAGTCATGGGATCCAGAAGGTCAGAGACCAGGCTCCATGGGAGGCCGATTCCCCATGCCCCAGGCTCTTTCTTCCTGATGCATAGCAGAGATGTCACTCTGGGCTCTGAGGGTCCCCCTTCCTAGAGAGGCTGCTTTTCTCACCAGAGAGTTCTCATTACTATGTGGTCCTATAGATGCTCCCACTGCCCCCTGGCCGCCCTCATGTGCCACTACATCAAGAGACCATTACAGGCACAAATCTCTCCATGGAAACATTTCCTAAGGAGTGACCACACCTCCCCGCCAGCCTGAGCTCAGGAAGAGACGGATTGCAGGGCGCTCCCGCTTGCCCAGGACCCCAGGTTGGGGGTACCTCTCCCATTCTTAACATCAGGAGTTTGTTTGAAGGCAAGGTCTCATAAAGCTGGAGTTAAGAACAGGGAAATGTAACTTTGATTGAAGACCTTAGAACTCATAGTCCAGCAGATAGCCGTGGTTGGTTTTTTTACAGACCGAAGTTGATTGATGATGCCTTTAAAATGCTAACTAGCAATGCTGATCAATACTCTCAGTATCAGGGCAAGAGCATAGACTGTACTGCCTGCCTTCACGGTGCCTGAAACGCAGCTCCTTCCTCTGCCTCAAGATTCTACTCTGGGCCTTTTCCTCTAGAGAAGGCACTTTTGATGTGTGCACTGACTTAACTCTAAGGATCGGTTATGACAACAGCAGCATTACCGGTAGCACAGGAAAGATGTCTTAAGTGAGGTGTTCAATCATGGACTGGGTAAACTACGACACAGCCGTGTGAAGTGAGAGAATAAAGACACCTGTAAGTAGACCTTGATGAAAGATGGGAAAGCTAATAAGGCTATGGTAGGATCCATTTGTTATAAATAAATAATATCTATATGTGAATGTGTGTACAGGTCCATGTTCCTTGCTTGATTCGTAGACTGCAGGCTTAGCTACCTACAGCTAAGCTGCCTGTAACTCCTTGTTCCTGTGGCTGAAAGCCAAATGCCTGTGTGTATCACAGCAGGCTCAGGCAGTGAGCCAGTTACTGATGCCCCTGTTTACACTGCTAACAAGTCAGCCAGAGTGAGTTTAGCAAACAGGTAATACCTGCCCTGGAGGCACCTGTTAAGGCAGTCCAGCCTGGGGCGGCAGGCAAAGCCAACCCACCTTTCGCCAGAGCAAAGAAGCAAGACAGTAAACAGCTTGGCAGGGCTGTCCCGACTACAGGAGAGCCTGCTGGGTATTCTGGGACAGGAAGTAAAAGACTATAAAACAGAGATAACACAGGAGGATCAGGTGAGGTCTGGCTTTCCTGCCGGGAAGGAACTTGGACACTGTGGAAGTGTGGGGATCTTTCAGCCAGACACTGGCAGAGAAAACACAATACAGCACCACTGTGTGGCCTGGACCCACACACCCTGGACATGGCCACTGCAGAGCCCTCAGACAAGCACTGGTGAATGTGGACATCAGTCACCATCAGAGAGAAGGGAGAAACTGCGCTGAGTCTCAGCCGGGGACCTTGAGGCCTCCATTTTGGATTCCAGGTTCCTCCTCCCCCTAACTCAGAGGCTATGGGACAGACAAACAGCCAATCTTATGTTCAGACTACAAGCTCAGCTACCTCTGTGGCAATCCTGCCCCTCTTCCTATCACTCAGATCGAGAGGGAAGAACTGTGACCCCCCAGGAGAGAGGAGAGCAGTCACATTACCTGCATTTCGCCGGCACATGTTCATGTCCGCCACCTGCTTCCAGGTGTTTGTCCCAGGATCGTAAACTTCAACACTCTTCCTCACCAAGGGTCCATCATGTCCCCCAGTGGCATACAGCTGTCCGCTGAGCACCCCGACCCCTGAAAGGCATAGCACAGTGCCCTGGCCTCAGGCTCATGACGAGAACTAGAACCTAAGAGGTCTTGTAAAGCCCACTCAAAAAAGAACTGACGATCCCCAGAGAACTGCAGACGCACCCCAAATCACTCACGAGAAACACAACTTGATGCAATCGCATGAGGTTTACTGGCTAGCCAGGGCTGTCTTCCCTTCAAGCCCACGCAGGGGCAGAGGAATTCAGCCTCGAACAAAAGAATTTTGTAGCTTTTAAGGGGGAAATCTACAAACCAGGTGGGGGTGGAGTTAGGGAAGGGGGAAGGCTGAGAGTGGAGTTAGGGAAGGGGGAAGGAGGGGGAACAGGTCACTAGGTCATCGATACATTTGATCTCAAATTCTTAAGACGGATGGTATGTCACTTTATAATTGGCTATTTCAAACTAGTTTCACTCTATATATCATGAGCTCCAGTTCAAGGGGGTCAGGCTAATCTCGAACTTTTAGCATCCTGGCACCAACTGTCTCAGGGTTGTTAGTTCAAAGCGCGGCCAGGCTAATCTCGGGCCCATAGCATCCTGACACCATACATCTTATGGTTTGTTTAGTTAGGGCCATCTGTTCAAATGGTCAGCTAATTTCCTGGGACTGAGGCAACACAGTGTTTGACTTACAGGTTTTTATGTCTTTGCTTTTAATAGTAGGGTTCAGGGGATCAACTTATGATTTTTCTATCTTTCAGTCTCATATGCAGCCCTGGATGCCACTGCCAGCAGGATGACTTGGGGAACAAGTTCTGTCTCCCTGGACCTCATCGCCCTAGACTGTAAAATAAATGCCATGATGCCCTGCCCGGCTCCCCGTAAGACAGGCAGCTGGCAAACAATGAGGGGCAAAGCCAAGGTAATGCCCCCACCCCGTTTCTGCTTTTAAAATGTAAATATGTATGTGTGTATACATATACAGGGGTAGCAAAGGGATTTTTTTTTTTTAAGAAATCCACTAAGGTGAAAAGATGCTAAATCTCAACAGTCAGCCAAGCCCCAGCTCCCCTTCGGCGTATTCATATTGCCTTGTTTTTCCTCAACATCTTATTATTCACCCATGTATCTGTTGAGACAGAGCCAGGTGCTGAGGTCATCACTGGGGAGACACCCTGCCAGCCTGTTCCTTCAGCCCCTCTTCTCCCTGATGGCAGAAGGCATCAGACCTGCCCTGGGGGCCGGGGCAGTTGAGCAGTTCTTTGCTGCAAGACTGAGGAGATTCAGGCCATGCAGGAAGAGAGAAGGCTAGTGAGGGCGGCTTGCCTGGCAGTGGGGACACCTGGACCTGCCTCTCCAACACCCCAGAGGGTGGCCCTTACTCTTTCCCATTTCTGGAGTGAGGGAGTTGGAATGGACCCATGATTCAGTGGACTATTGCCTTCTGTGGACAGGATGCATCCTTTCTTCTGGGTACTTTCTGGAAAAATATAACCTTAGTCCCAGAGACACTGGTCAGAAGCCCAAAGATATGTCTTGGTGAATGCAATGTGCAGCCAGGCTGTGGGTCCAGGGGCTGGATCTGGAGGCTACAGACTTCCTGAGGCCAGGAACTGCTTATGTCTTGTCCTGGTCTGTTTCCCTGAAGCTGCTGGTGACCGGCTCCTGCAGATACTATCTAAATGACAGGGTGTCATGTAAAATCCCGGCCAGAAGTTATTGTGGGTTCCAGTGGTTCCTAGCAGTTTCCCTAAACTAGCAGCAGATGGTGCTGCTGTGCCAACAATGGCTGGTGTCAGGTTGTGAGATTCAGAAAATTCAGTAGGCCCTGAGTTGCTTCACCTTCCCTTCCTCCAGGGTGAGCAGGAGCTGACATTTCCAGAACCCTAAGATGGTTCACCATGTCCATCTCTCTGCTTGTGGTGTCCACTAATGAGGGAGCTAAGAACCACCCAGACATTCTCCTAGCAACTCTTCCACATCCCTTAGCAGCCTGCTCACAGAGTCCCATGTAGAGCCACACCGGTCCTCAGGGAGCTGAAACAAAGAGCCTTCCATCTCCAGGTCTTTGGCTATCACCAGCACCCACGGAGACAAACACACAGGCTCCCAGTGCTAGCAATGATACATCCCTAACTCTTTATCAGAGTGAAAGGCTGAAGAAAGGGACCCGGGGACAGGGTTCTGTCCAAGGACAGGGTTCCACAGTAATCTGAACAAAGAGCTCTTCCCAGCCAAGGTCTGGGCCTCCCAGAAACAGAAGCAGCGGTAATGGCATTGTCTGGGGCCTCTAGCCAAGGATGGGCCAGGTGACATCCATCCCAACCACCTTTTGAGCAGCCAGCACAGAAGCAACATTACCACCGCAGGCCTTTAGTCCCGTGGCCCAAGTCACATGTGGATTTTCAGAAAGTAAATAGAAGGGGCTAGAAGCTATAGTTACATCAGGAAGTGGGTGGAGGGAATCACAGGATTTATGAATGGAGCTGGCCCTGTGGGAACATGGGCAGCCTGCATATTGTACAGCTGAGGTATTAAATGCCAATGATGGGGAATGGGGTTGCTCAAGTTGACGTGGCAAGGTCAAGCACACTCAGATCTAAAGCTTAGGTCTCTTGACTTGAAGGCATTCACGAGGGGCCAGGTTGTCAGGATTAGCAAATGTGGCTCCCCCAGAGAACTCCAGACAAGCGCTTCTGAAATGGAATGGTGCAGACATTCAACTTCGTGGCCCGCCAATGTGTACACAAAACTTCTCTTTAAAAAAAAAAAAACTTAAGCCAACCTGTTTTTCACAAAGTGCTGGAGATGAGGATATGTATGGTCATAGTCCAGTTTCCAAAAATAAATGGGATGGGAGGATGGGTATGTGGAGAGCCTGTAGCATCTTTCCTGTAATCATGAGGCCTTCTCACTGGCCCCAAACCAAAATCATGTCAGTCACCAGGAGCCCCAGGAACTGGCCAAGGCCCCGGCTTGCTCTCACAAACTGTGGTTCCTGAGATGATAGGAGAGACAGAGGAGACAGGATGGGGCTGCCAGACTCCTAAGTGCCTGGACTTCCCCACATGACAGAAATAGAAAAGCATCTGGGAGGTCATTACCTCGCCATGATGGAGAAACAAAGCAAGAAAATATGGGCGTAGGAGATCAAGGCTTATCTCCACCGTAAACACTACTATGCTGGCCTTTACTCCCGGACACCGGCTTCAGGCAGGCCAGCTAGGCTGCTTAGCTAAAGCCAGGGCAGTAGCAGCTGTCCTCCCAGGGGGAGAAGGCTCATTATTAGAAGGCTAAAAACAATTACTTTGGAAAGAGAATTCTAACTCTGCAAGCCTCCAGTTCTATAACCTTGGGCAAAGTGATTCATCTCAGGTGGGACTGACTTTCAAACTCTGGTCAGAGGAATCAGTATTGGTGAACTGAGGTGAGGTGAGGAGTGGGTGGGTGAAGGATCAGCCAGGCATCTCTGTAATCCCAGAGGCTGAAGCATGAGGTCACAAGTCTGAGGGCAGCCTGGGCTACATAGTGAGAGTCAGAGGAAGAAAGGGAAGAATATGTGTATCATGACATCACCTGCCACACAGTAGGCCTGTACTCTCCAGAAATGAAGGCCCAAGCACAGACGAAAGGAATAGTATATAGCTATTGGTGATCTCAAGGCTCTAGTATAGCCTGGGCCATGGAGAAATTGTCTCTAACAAACACAAACCGGGGCAGTGAAGACAACAAGCCTTCTATGCTGAGCAAGAAGTCCCTGGGAAAGGCTGATCCTTGTGTGCCTCTGGACATGTGGCGGTGGGATGGTTACTTACAACTGGAGGAGTAGACAGAGTGAGGGAAAACAAGGCACAGTTCGGTGGTTTGTCTCTAGTCTCAGCCTGTACCCCCACCCCGAGCTCTCCTGTACCCCGAGGCTCTCACGTACCAGCGCCACTGCGTCGGGTGCTCATGTCCGCCACATATATCCACTCGTTGGTGGCTGGGTTGTACTGCTCCACAGTGCTCAGGCACTGCCTGGAAGCCCCGTCGTAACCCCCAACAGCATACAGCTTCCCTGGAATAGGCCAAGTGACTGAGGTTAGTGTTGGTGGCACTGAGGTGGAACAGGAGCTTGGCTGGTGCTCCATTTTTAACCCACAGAGGTAGCTCTGTCTCCTTCTTCCAGGAGGACCCGGCTTGCTCTCCACACACAGGGCACACCTCCCCCCACCTTCTATCTGCTCTGAAGCCCTGAGGTGCTGAGAAGCAATGGTGAAGCTTCCTTGAAGAGGCCCAGGTACCCAGCACAGAGCACCCACTTGAAGAGGCCCAGGTACCCAGCACAGACCACCCATTCAGCATCTCTGGGGTTCGATACAGACTTAACTAGGTTAAAACACACCTAGAAGACAGCAACACTGGAAGCTACGAGGCTCTCCGCCATGAGCACACATGCGGCTTTCTGGCTGTAGGCTCACACTAACCAGTGAAGGGAATGCAGAAGAATATTCTTCTGTGGGAACCCGAGCCTGGCCCAAGCCATGATTACAACACTCTGTGTGCACCCAGGGCTGAGGCAGCTGGGACTTTTCTTTTTTCTTTTTTCTTTTTTTTTTAAAGAATTTATTTATTTATGTTGTGTAAGTACACTGTAGCTGTCTTCAGACACCCATATGAGGGCATCAGATCTCATTATGGATGGTTGTGAGCCACCATGTGGTTGCTGGGATTTGAACTCATGACCTCTGGAAGAGCAGTCAGTGCTCTTAACCACTGAGCCATCTCACCAGCCCAGCTGGGGCTTTTCTGCAGGCCAACTTTGTTCTCTGAGCCGTATACAAGAACCCTGAAGTATCATCAACTATTTTTAAATAAAAATAACACTGAGTTCCTGTAGGAGAGTCATTTCCAGCTGGGGCTGGGAGCTAGGTGCAACAAAGAGGGGGAAATAGTTATCTGACCTATGAGGACAAGGACTCAAATATATGGAGTTTAACATCTAGTCTTAGGTACGATAAGAGGTTCCTTCTGAGGGGACAGAGAGAGAAGTCCTCTTTACCTATGGACATCAGAGCTGGAGGATACCATGACACCAGCCACAGACCAAACTGGCACTGGCTGCAGGCTAAATGAGCACAGGGTTGGAATTACTTAAGAATTCGGGGGGCATTTATGAGTCCCTAACATGGAGGGTACAACCAGGATGTGAAAATCCACGATTACATAGTTAGCTTCTTGGGCCCAAAACAACGCTGTAGCATCAAGGCTACTGATCCAGCAGTCCTGTATCACTGAGCTGTGTTTTAGTCCAAGTCTTTTCAATTGACCTTTCTGAAAAAGGACTCATGCATAGCTCCTCTATTACAAGGTCAAAGCTGACAAACAAATTCACACGGGCCACTCTCTCCGTGAGTGCCAGCTCAGGTGGTCCCATCTCTGTAACTTTCCTTCTGATAAGGGTCATTCCAGCTGCATAACCTTGGCATGGATAGGACGTGCCTGGAGAACGCCCGTGTGGAAAGCTGAGTCCTCGGCCATTATGAAGCACAGACCACTTCAGTGCCTCCTACACATTCTTAGAAACACTTTCTGCTGGCAGCACACAGCCCGAAGAGTGGCAGGTGCAGGACAGGCGAGAGAGAAACAACCTCCCAGCTTTCCTCTACACCTGCAGGGCAAGCCATTTGCCTGTCCTTCTGCAAGCAGGCATACTGACACAGCCCTGACATGGGCAATATTTTCCATCTCTACCATCAAGACACCTCCACTAACCCAGACTTGTATCAGCTAAAGCAAGCAGCTCACTCAACATCTCTCCCTGAGCGTACATGCAAGAGTCTGCTGTTTTTAACCCCGGGTCTGTTTGCCGTTCCTGGCTGAGGAACAAGAAGGTAAATGAGAAGCTAGCTAGACAAAGCTCTCAGATCTGGCTGATAAATCAACTTGTATCTCTTCAAGAGGATACAATTTATCCTGATAGAGGGACACCAGCCTCTGCTTCAGTACTGAGCTCACAAACTACCTATCAGCAATTGAGACCAGTCTTCCAATCCAGATTAGGAGTCAGAAGACCTCCAGAACTACTCTGCTGTTAACTATCATAATACAAGGACCCGGTTTTCCCGCTGAGAAAAATCGAAGTCCCACCTATGTTCTTCCAGAGGACTCGAAAGAATAATTAAGAGAAAAAGATGTTTTACAAACTTCTGGGCATGCCCTCCTGCCTCAGCCACGCCCCACACCTAGCCTAGCCTGAGAAATGTCAGACCTGAGAAAAAGAAGCCCCGCCTTTCTCATGGCCCTGCCAGCATGCAACACATGAAAGTGAGAGAGAATTAACCAAGCATAAGTAGCACCCCCCCCACTCTAATGTACCCCACTTTGTATGTTGGACTCTGAGCTCCCTACTTCCTTCCCATCCCCCACTGTTATGCGTATAGGTGGCCAAGGGACAGGCTGTCACTCTCCCCCAAGTCTCCTCTTTCTCTCCTAACCTGCTGACCCCGCTCTTAGCCTTGGCTCAGGAGCTTCCCCACCGAGTCTCAGCCCTCCTCATCTGTTTACTAGAGACAATGAATTTAACTCCAGTCAGTGACCTGAAGGAGTGGAGCCCACAGTAGAGAGAGCATCAAGCACAGTGCTGGACTCAGGACAAGACCCACAGGCTAGGGTAGGAACAGTCACCACCCTCTGCTACGTCTTACCCTCCACAACACCCACTCCCACGCTGCTCCGCCGTGTGTTCATGGGGGCCACGAAGAACCACTCATTGGTCTTGTAGCTGTAGGCTTCTACGGATGCCAGGCCTGGGGAGAAGAGAATCATGGGATTGCTACAGCCATGGGCCTCGCCCTGATGTGTGAGGAACAGGGAGGCCAGGAAGAGACCAAGACAGGACTACAGACTTGATATCCAGCTTGGTACAACTCTGCCTAGCGTGTGGCCACAGTGACTTCTCAGTCTGCAGAAGGTGACCACTGACTACCAACGGTTCTGTGAGCAAGGAAGGTGATAAGTCAGCAAGTGGTACACCCTAACTGCACTACAGGTATGAACATTAAACTTACAGAATGGGACATTTGATCCCAAATAAATAGGATGTCCCACTGGGCACCAGTCCTGACCCCTCTTCCCGTGTCTTACTCTACTTTACAAGCTGGGTGGCTAAAAGTGTACCCCCCAAGATCCCATGCAGGTGGGTGACCCTGAGCCCTAGGCAGAGATCTGATGGAGATTTCTGGGGTACTCTTAGCATTTCTGATGCAGGGGTGACCCCTTCCTGTTTCTTGCTACCAGGGACACAGCTTCCTGGCTGGAGTCATAACAACTATACTGTTATCACAGGGGAAGCCATGAGGATCTTAAGGAATTCGGCCCCAGTGTCTGTGTGCAGTCAGACCAAGTTGAGAACAGTGACGTCTGCACTCTGTGCTTCCTCTCTGGAGTAATACAGCATCAGCCAGGCTTTCTCCTCAGCAGAACTTCTGCTGCAGTAATCATCTGTGCCCTCCCTAGCTCATGCTCACTGTGAAGCCATCTGAGAGACGCTCGGTAAAGAAAAACAAAACAAAAACAAACAAACAAACAACATAGCATTTCCCTCCCTCGGAGCCAGAGACTACCGCTGTAGATGGGGTCAGGTCTTCGGTAACTCGTCTGTCAATGTGAGCACAGATGACCGCTCTCCAAACTCATACCCACTAACAGTTCAAACGGAAATGTTTAAAATCATTTTTTTATGCGTGTGAGTGTTTGGCCCGCAGGTATGTCTGTGCACTGCATATGTGTAGTGTTTGTGGAGGCCAGAAGAGGGCATCCGATACAGATGCTTGTAAACTGCCACATGGATGTGTCAAATGAATTTAGGACCCATGAAAGAGCAGCCAGTATGCTTGCGCTCTCTCCCCCTTCTCTCTCTCTCTCTCTCTCTCTCTCTCTCTCTCTCTCTCTCTCTCTCTCTCTCTCTCTCTGCCTCCAGACCCCAGGCTGCAAATTTGAAGTGAGATAAAATGTGGGGGTGAAGAGCCCCCGAACAGTGGCATAGCCTGCAGGGCTCTGTGGGGCAGTAGAAGAATGATGGCCAATGGGATGCAGTGCATGCTCTGAGCCAAGTACCTAAAGCCCCCATCTTAAGGTCCCTCAGCTGCTAAGACTAGCGATCCCATCAGAGTGAATCCCTTCCTCTGCATGATGCTCTAAGGAAACAGGTTAGGTGTGGGAGAGGTAAGAAAGGAACCCTTCTGAGTGTCGGGTCATCCTCAGGACACATCATGTCACAGAGCAGCTATGGCTGCAGGGCATGAGAAGTCTTGTTTCTGCCCCTAAGACTGAGTCACTGAGGAGGGAGCACTTACGAGTGGATCTTGAGTGCCCTAGAGAGCCACAGTTACACTGAAGGCTTGTTCTTAGGCAGTGGTGCTGGGAATGGGCGGGACCTTTAGGAGAGGATCCTTAGCCCTGAAGGTGACCCTTGAGGTGTTAAGATCTCAGTCTCTTCCCTTCCTCTTGCTTCCTGACTAATAAAGTTTCACGTGGCCATGCTGAACCATGTTGAGAGATCTCATCACAGGGCCACAGGGGCTGTGGACTGAAACCTGCACAGTGGGGAGCCACAGGATACCTTTTCTGTATATGAGGATTACTTCAGCATCTTATGTCAGCGAAGGAGAGTTCACTCGATCTGATGGGTTCATTCCTGGGGCATTGCTACCAGGCACAGAGACTAGCCCAAGAACTGACCGGGCAAAGCTAGGTTGCCCAGAGAAGAGGGTATGGCGATGTGACCTGGACCTACCGGTACTGCCATCAAAACCTCCGACAGCATAGAGAAGGTCATTGAGCACGGCCGCACCCAGCGTGCTCCGGCGCTCCTGCATGCTGGCAATGGACGTCCACTGGTCCTTCACTCCATCGTACACATCCACTGTCCGTACCCGCAGAGAACCGTTAAACCCGCCCACGGCATACACGTGGCCTGCCATGAACACCACACCTGAGACACAAGAACACAGGGCGTGAGAGTCGGGGAAGGGAATGACTGCCCAACCTGATGGGTAACAAGGTGGGCATATGACTGCCTCTTAGGGAAGCCACCACCAGCTCGAGGTACCTGTGGGTAACCATGGGACTCAGCTCTCCCCGGTTTGTCTAACTTCACCTGATATGAGCATATTCCAGAATTGGCTTAAACTCACAAGTACATAAGAACTGACTTCAAAGCAAGCAGCCCCACGGTGCAGGTGGGAATCAGGGGAGTCTGCAGAAATAAGGAGCAAGGCTCCATGGCTGCCACGGCCATCATGAGGCAGACACCAGGTGGGGAAGGGCTGCTGGGAACCCAGCTGAATCGGGGCTGGCCAGGGCTGTTACCTGCTCTGCATCTTCTGGACGGAAGCTCGGCTATCTGGTCCCAGCGGCCCTCCTCGAAATCATAGCATTCCACGCTGCGGATTGCCTTGGGTGCCTGGCCACCAACCACAATCATGACCTCAGGAAAGACAAGTGCACAGTAACTAACACACAAGGGAATGGATGGCCAACCCGTGGTCCTTCCACGTGCTGCTTGTCAGCTTGCAGAATTATAGACATGAAGGGGAAGCCTGTGATGGTTTGACTATGCTTGGCCCAGCGAGTGGCACTATTAGAAGGTGTGGCCCTGTTGGAGTGGGTGTCTCACTGTGGGTGTGGGCTTTAAGACCCTCATCCTAGCTGCCTGGAAGCGAGTCTTCTCCTAGCAGCCTTCAGATGAAGATGTAGAACTCTCAGCTCCTCCTATACCATGCCTGCCTGGATGCTGCCATGCTCCTGCCTTGATGATAAGGGATTGAACCTCTGAACCTGTAAGCCAGCCCCAATTAAATGCTGTTCTTATAAGAGTTGCCTTGGTCATGGTGTCTGTCTACAGCAGTAAAACCCTAAGACAAAGCCCTAGACATTGGGGGGGGGGGAGGTACATATTCAAGAAAAGCCTGCACGTCAAGTCCAGTAAAAGTATAGGCGCACACCTTCCAAACACCCTCACCTGGGATACTGTAGTAACAAAAGCATCTTCTACAAGCTCAGTACCCACAAGATGTAATGAGCACAATCTCTATACCGAGACAAACGTATTTTGGGTGGAAAGCACGGATTTTTAGATACACTTTTAGGATAATATTTCAGCACATAAGTATTCTAAATATCTAGACTGCAGAGGGTACCTATCTCCTATGGTAAAGAAAAAAGAATTTCTAAACACTCTGGTGGTTTTGGTGGCTATCAGAGTTACTTAACTGACAGTGCTTCGAAAAAAATGGTACATAAAGTGTGTGTGTGTGTGCACGTGCGTGCGTGTGCATGTGCGTGTGTGCGTGCGTGTGTGTGTGTGTGTGTGTGTGTGTGTGTGTGTGTGTGTGTGTGTGTGCTTCTCTCCTACAAGTAAGACTGTGGCTGACACAGCCAGGCATGCGATATGGGTTGTCATCCGCTTGTCACTGTGACTAAAGACGAGGAATGTGAAGTCCAGAAACCACATGTAAACGGCCAGAGGTCACTCAGCAAACGGGGGCAGAGCAGACAGGGAACCCAAGCCCACTGACATAGACATGAGGCTGCCATGGCTCCTCTTCCTGTTCTAGACAGAAACAGGAGTCCACGTCAACACTGCCCCCTGCAGGCTGCGCCTCATTAGGGAGTCATGAAATCGACTTGGATCGTGACCAGAACTCATCAAAATGAACGGCACAGGGAATGCACAGTTTGGATATTGTTTTATGAAATATCTGTCCTGGTTAAACACGCTAAATGTACATTTTGGATAGCAGTTTGTGTGTATTTCTTACCGCTGGGTGTGGCCAAATCAGAGCAAAGCCGGTTTTTTGGCTGTTAATGAACGACTGTACTTTCTTGTGACACCGATGCCCGCGGAACTATCGGAACTATCCTACATGCTACCAACAAATAAGAACCAAGGTGCCAAAGATAACAACAGTCTGCATATTTTGATAAACTTGAGCAGACACGCACTGCCACCATTGTTACCCCATCCTGGCATTCCAACACCCTTCTTAAGAGGCAGGGAAGTGTGAAAGTCCCGGCCAGCCAGCATAAGCCACGGGGTTGAGCATCACGCAAAGCCTGCCCTTATTCACACAGCAGTCCTCAGACTTCAGGGTTGCAAAAACACAAAGTGCTGGGCCCTGCCTTGAGTTTCCTTCCATTCAGCAGGCCCAGAGCAAGGCTGAGAATTGGTTTCTTAATCCTCCCCCACAAACCAGGGGGAGATGCCAGGGCTCTGGGTCTGCATCAGTAGATGCTGAGACGTATATTTTTATCCCCTGGCCTGTAGGGATTTCTTGATGGTATGCCATTAACAGTTTCTGCCGTGCTGAATTACCACACTGCTTTCTACTTCCTCTCTACATGTCACTCAAGAGAGGAGGGGTCGTCTATACTGTGTGCACTGCTGGGGACACAAACCTCAGGAGAAGAAAAGCCCAACTGGCAACCATTACACAAGACCGACCATGATGCCAGACTCCCCCACTGCCCGTATCACCAGTCACTGGCTCTTTAGGATTGGTCCACAGTGACTTTGGTGACAAAGTCTTCAAAGCTCAGGGTTTCTTCTGACCTCTAATCTTTTCCAAAGCAAACCAAGACCACAGGCCTGACCTCCCTGCAGTGCTCCCAAGACCATGGGCCTGGCCTCCCTGCAGTGCTCCCAGACCACAGGCTTGACCTGGCTGCAGTGCTCCCAGACCACAGGCCTGACCTCCCTGCAGTTCTCCCAAGACCATGGGCCTGGCCTCGCTGCAGTGCTCCCAGACCACAGGCCTGACCTCCCTGCAGTTCTCCCAAGACCATGGGCCTGGCCTCGCTGCAGTGCTCCCAAGACCATGGGCCTGGCCTTGCTGCAGTGCTCCCAGACCACAGGCTTGATCTGGCTGCAGTGCTCCCAAAACCCAGTCTTCATGTGCCTTTCCTGAAAACCTCAGCTCAGAGTCCTTGGTCTGAGTCAGCAGAATCATTCTCAAAGAAAAGTCAGATTGTACATTTCTTCCCCCACGTCTTGTTTAAATGGAAGTCATGGACATCCACAGAGTGAGGGGTAGGGGGACATTAATGAGTTCAGCTTCTTGGCAAACTTCAGAGAATTGATCCAGCTCCTTCCTCTAGGCTAGCACTACAGAAGTAGTTCTCAACCTGTGGGTGGTGACCCCTTGGGTGGTCACAGGGTCACCTAAAACCACAGGAAAACACAGATTTTACATTACAGTTCAGAACAGTAGCAAAATCACAGTTACAAAGTAGCAACAAAAATAGTTCTGTGGTTGGGGGTCACCACAACAGGAGGAACTGTGTTAAAAGGTCTCAGCATTGGGAAGGTTGAGACCCACAGCCCGAAAGGCCCTCAATGTGTCCACAAACCTCCATAAAACTTGCGTTAAGTGTCTCACTGTCATTTGGGTTAGCCCCCAAACTCTTAGACTCGAGGAATCCTCCTGCCTCAGCCTGGTGGAACTACAGACACATGCTATCCCATCATGCCCAGCATAATGATCCTTCCGCTGAGGTGACCCTGGGTAAGGACAGGTATGCAGGGGTCAGAAGGAACACAAGAGCTGGTTCTGGATAACAATAAACTAGCTGACTGTCATGTAACCCTCCTACAAACCTCAATGTACTTGTGAGTCTTACAGGTGCCCTGGTGTCCTGATCCCAGGTCTCAGTTGTTACTGTGTTGGGGGCTGCAGGTCTACTTGCTGGAGATTTCTGGTTGCCTGAGTATAGGCAAGTATAAACTCCACCTTGACAAGATGGTCGTTAGCACCTCCCAAAGTGAACACAGCTACTATGGAAGGTCAAACAGCCGTTTATCTCCGTGAGGCTGCTGCCTGGTTCTCAGGACGGGCACTGACAGCAGAGTGAGTTCTAATGCACACATTCAACACTCTTTCGAGTCCACTACTCCGCTTCCAGGAGAATGGCCGACCATGAGAATAAACACACCAGAGCAGATGGTGAACGCGTGTGGATGGAGACTCCAACCCTGGCCACAGGGGACGTCCACTCAGGTCTGAGGGGGCTGCCCGGACTGAGCACACTCTCTCCATGGGGTAAGAGTAGAGTGTGTCCAAACTCTCTTCCATGACAGGTGAGCTGGGCAGAAAGCAGGCCCAGCCAGTCGGTCCCTCGGGCCAGGGCAGGAAGCGAGTCTCTCTTACCCTGGTGCGTGGGGCCGCAGGGCTAACACCAAAAAATTCATCCGAAGGAAGTGTGTCCAGTAGAGTAGAAAGAAGACTGGTCCACGCAGGATTCTAAGCAACAGGCACCCCTGGCAGGAGCTGATGACAAGATTCAGAAATAATTGGGGCGGGGCACATGTCAACCAGAAAGCATGAGGGCAAAGCCCAAAGAGAGGCTAAAGGGTTGGAAAGACAACGGGCACTGGGGTCAGACACATCTTGGCTCAGCCATGAGCCCATTACTAGTCAGCTGCTGAGCACAGGCATCACTAGTCAGCTGCTGAGCACAGGCATCACTAGTCAGCTGCTGAGCACAGGCATCACTAGTCAGCTGCTGAGCACAGGCATTACTAGTCAGCTGCTGAGCACAGGCATTACTAGTCAGCTGCTGAGCACAGGCAAGACTTCCAACCTCCCTAGGCCTCACTTTCAGCACCTGCGTTATCTGAAAACCAGGGCCTTTCTCACGTGCTGCCTGTAGGCTGGTGCAGTACAATGCATTTGCCACCAGACTTGGCAAAGAGCAAGCAGAGTTATTAGGTAGGTACTGGGTGTCATTACTGATGCTCTAACCGTTTGCTAAAGGAAACTATTGAGAATGTAGACGAGAAATATATGTGAGCCTTGGATGAGAGTGAGGAGTAAGAAGCCCAGGGGCCACGGTGAGGGTCGTCAGGGCCCCAGGGTGTTTGATGGGGCGCGAAGTCAGATGGAAGAGAAGCAGTGCCAATCAAGGGGCTTGGGCCAGGTGTGAGGTCGCCCTGTCTACCTGCCTGCAGCCTTTGCCTCTAATGGTTTTATCTAAAAGCGGGACAATCATCATTGGGAGCAGGCTGCCATGCCCTGCGTATGCCCATCCTAAATGGCTGTTTGCATCATTTCTGAAGGTGTGGATAGAGGTGCCCACGGGGCTGGAATGGCAGGAAAGCGCAGTGCTCAGTACATCCCCGAAGGTCTCCTTTGCTCCTCCTGGAACCTGACTTTTTTTTTTCCTGCTGCCATCTGTGGAGCTGGGCAATGTAGACAGACTCTGAGACTGAGAGGCAGCCTCTGGTTGTCCATAGCAACCCAGCCTCAGGGAGAGTGCTGGGTGCCAAAGGTGTGGGAGCCAAGATGGTATTAGCTGTTCCTGCTGAAGTATGTCAGGATGAGCTGCCTGTCCCCAGCTCGGGGACACGTTCTGGTCACCCTCTGAAGATATCTCAAGGATATGCCTGTCCGTTTCAGGGAAAGGATTTTGGTAGCAGACAGTCACTGCTGAGAAATGCTGAGACAGTGCTAATCTCTCTCCCTCCCTCCATTTTCTCTAAGTTGGGTGCATCTGAAAGCCTGTCTGGGCTGAAACTGTGACAGCCCAAACCAGTCTGCCCTTGGAATTCCCCCATCGGTTCCTTGTGCAACCCACAGGCCTCTGCTTCCTTCCTGGGCCATTCACAAATCCTCTTGCCATCTCAGAGAGAGATGTCGTAGGAGTCAGGACTCGGGTGTCTTCCCACAGAGGACTGAGATAAAAGTCTTCTGTGGCATTTGGAGGTCATGCCATAGAACAGTTTGGAGCTCAACTCTCCTCACCTTCAGCTTAAATCTAGGCCTAACCACCCTCTGGCTGCACTTCAAAGACAGGACAGACATCTGATCCTCCTACTCAGGCATGGAATTAATTCCCCACCCTTTCTGTGTGTGCTACCTTGATGATTGTGTCTATCAAAGAGAATAGCAAAGGGGCTGGGATGGAGGTCCTGTGATGAGGTCATAGCAAGGCTCTGCCTTGAGTCTGCCCCTTGCTTTCATGTGTTGGAGCCCCTCGCTGGAGAAGCAAGCTACCGTGTACGGAGACCCACACAGGGGAAGCTGAGGTCAGCCGGCAACCTCGTGAGCGAGGTTCTCCCTAGATGAGCCTTGGAATGGCCATCACCCCGACCACCAGCTTGGCTTTGTGGGAAACCAGAGCTGGCACAACCCAGCTAAGCCACCCTGGGACACCTGCCCTCAGAAACTTCAGGACACTCAATACTTATTAGATTGAGCCAGCAACGTTAGGGCAACTCGGAATATGGAAACAGACGATGCATAGGCCATAGCAAGGAAGTAGCATCCTGAGAGTCAATTCCCTGTCTTCAGAACGGGGCGACTGCAGCTTCGAAAGCCCTCTGAGGGAGCAAATGCAGGGAGCTTAGCCCACCGCTAGGTAACTGAGATCCAGGACTGTCATCCCTTGCACAGCCACGGACTAGCTGGAAAGCCCTCGGTGAGTACCCAATCCTACCGCGTCCCACAGTTCTCCACCAGCAGAGCCTCCTGACCCAGGAAGACAGATAGCACGTGTTTAATGTTCAGCATAAAACACTGAGAGGCTGCCTAGCAACCGCTCTGTATGCAATGTCCGGTGTTATTGTGGATGGTTCTGGTGACAAGGACAGCGACCGGAGAAGAAGAAGCAAGATCACCCTGAACTGCCTTCAGAGGGTGGTACCCAATGCCCAGGTTAGCTCCTCAGACAGCCTGCATTTACCTAAGCATCCATCTCGGGCACCAGCCCAGCAGAAAGCTTCTCCACAGAGCAAGGGCATCTTGGGCATTCCCCCGTTACTGACCTTACGGCATGAAACTGCCTGGTACATCTGATTCCCCTCCCTTTGCTTGCAGTCTCTTGAAGGGTGGATGGTTCCAAGTCCTCACGTGTCTACAACCTACCCCGGTGCCAGGCAACTAGGGAGGGGCACAGTTCCTAGGTGACAGTGAGTAAGCTCATAGGCGACAGCGTACAGCCAAGCGCAGGTGGGGGCTGAACCTTATCTACTTAATCCTAGTGTCTTGTGGTCTCCCGGGAATGGTGGTTAGGTTCATTCAGCGTTGGGCAGTTTTTTGGGCTGAACTGAACATTCTATAAAGCAGGGTGCCTGTCCTTACAACATCCATGCAAAAGCACACACGTGGGCACTGAAGGCAGCAGAAAACAAATGAGAGGCGGGCAGTCAGCCAGCGTTGAGTCCCAGATCACTGCTTCTTCTTCTAAAAGATCTATCATTCATGAGAACGCTGCTATCAGACCACCCCCCACCCCCAAGCCAGGACCAAGGCTGTATGCCAAGGACACCAGCAGATAATGCCTGCTGCCTCATAGCATACAGCTTAGGGTGGGGGTGTGCAATGCAGAAGAGAGCCCTCAATAGTTGTCAAAGCCTCAATCTGGGGTGCACACACGTGCTCCTGAAACCACCACCCCTGTTCTTCCCAGACCAATCTTCCCTTCACCGAATAACCTTCCCCAGCCATCACAGTTCCACACATGAGCAATAAACCAGTAAAGGTCAGGACTGAGGAAGACACCATCATGGTGTGAACAGTCAGTACTGATTTTTCCCATAAGTCAATGGTAGCGTGTTTGTGTGGGCCCTAGGATCAATTCCTAGTGCTGCCCACAGAAAAAGAACATTGATAATTGTATCAAAAATCAAAAACACCCATCAATAAACCTGACAGCAAGCAGTCAAAAGTCACACGTGGACAAGATCAAACATCACTGAGAGAAGTCACTGGGCCAAAAAAAAACAAAAAAAACAAAAAAAAAAAAAAAAACAAAAACAGGAGCAGACTGTGGCAGACTGTCAGATAATACATGCCCCACCCCACCCGACCCCCCATTGACCTAGAGATGGAATACAACCCCCATGACTCCTGCAGCTTTTCTTGCAGAAATAATGAGCAGACTCCAGACTCCGAAGTTAACAAAATCATGCTAACAGAACTGAGGTGTCAGGAATACCTGAGACTTGAAGCCAGTGAGCAAGGCAGCCTAGTGCTTACACAAGGCAGGCAGATGAACCAAGATAAAAGAAGCCAGGGACAGACCAGGGTGTATACAGTCAATGACTTACAGCCAGGCAAGGACTAAGGAGGGACAGGCCCTTCCAACATGTGGTACGCTATAACCAGATATTTGTATACAGAATAAATCAGTTATATGACCCTTACTTCATATAACATATTTTGAAAATATTCTGAAAATGACCCATAGACTTTAAAGCTTCAAACTTACAAAGAAAAAGTTTAAGTTAAGTGAAGGGTAGGTTTTTTTTTTTTTTCAGTTTAAACTCAAAATAAATCACAACAGAAAAAAATTGAAACCGTCAGTCTCAGGCATCTGCTCTTCAAAGCGCAGATACTTGGGAAAACAGTATGGCGGCTCCTCAGAAAGTTAAAAATAGTTCTGACATAGAAGCCAGCAATCCTACTGCCACAAACATAGCCAAAGTCCATGAAATCAGTGTGTCAGAAGATACCATCATGCTGATGGAGACTACAATCTTGTCCATGATGGCTGAGCTACAGCCTCAGCCTGTGTCTATGACAGGACAGAGAAGCCGCCACACAGTGTGGCGGGATATTATTCGTCCTGAAAAAGGGAAGGCAATCTTGTCATTTGCAACACATTTAAAGGGAGAGGGCTTAACACTAAGAAAAGACCAGGCACAGGAAGACAGCTCTCAGTCACATGCAGAGTCTAAAACAGGTAAACATGGAGACAGGCAGGACAGTGGTTATAACAGGTATCCAGGAAGAGAAGGTGGCTCAGAAGCCATTAATTAAAAGATGCAGTTTCCCTTACATGAGTTCTGCTCCTGTAGCATGGTGACTACAGTTAATAAAATATTACATTGTTGAAAATCATTAAGAGTAAGATGTAAATGTTCTGGCCATAAAAATAAATAAATAAATAAATAAATAAATAAGTAGATGCGGTCAAACTACATGTTGGATTGCTCAGTTTTGCCGTTCTATAATGTATACATACTTTAGAATATTTTAAATCATAGTGTGCATGATAAACATACACAATTTTTCTTGTCAACTGAAGTCACTGGTTTTTATAAACGCTGCTCTTCCAAAGATACTACTGAGAAAACAAAAAGGTAAGCAGGAGCTGGGAGGGAACTTCACAAACAGCTGAGAAGGAAAACCGCAGACTAAAAACTGTGCACACACAAAGACCTGAGGCCTTCATACAGAAAAGTCCTTTAAAACTGCCAGAATAACACACATTCTGCCAGAGGAAGAGACAGAGGACATAAACAGAGCATCTCTCCCAAAAGAAATACAAACAAGGACATGAAACCAAGATCAGTATCATTCAAGATTAAAGAGACACAAATGAAGATTTGTCATTTAATAAAGAGTACTTGACACAGATATACTCGCACCACAAAAACTAAATTATTTCAGAGACTGTGAGCTGATGACTGTGAAGGGCGCGTGATGCAGACATACAGCAACATGCCACGGACCCACTACAGTGTCAACGCTGACTTGATCTGTACCCGCTGCCATTTGTAGCATTTGGTTTAGTAGGGGCAGAGAGACATGGTTCAGTCTTCACTGAAGATCCCACACACAGGAAAAGGTACATCTTCAGTTATCCCAGAATAAATGTGCAGAGACACTGCTGAAAGGAAAACTCACCGAGGCAGCAGTGGCCTCGGAGAGCTCCGGGTGACTATTACTTTATTTCTAAACTGCAGTGTGTTTTGTTTTAATACGCAATACATTTATATTTCTACAATTAAAGAAATATAAATTTCTTCATTTTAAAACGAAGGGCAATAATGGGCCAGCAAGATGGCTCAGTGGGTAAAGGCACTTGCCACTAAGTCTTAACGACTGGAGTTCAATTTCAGGGTCCCACAGCATAGAAGAAGAGAACAGACTCCCACATACATTTGTGCATGCACAGAGAGACAGACAGACAGACAGACAAACAGACAGACAGAGACACACAGAGAGAAATGTAATAAAAAATTTTTAAAGTCTCATCTTAATGTTTCAACCAAACAAAAGACACTGAAGGACAGTAAGGCAAATGGCCAGAGAGAACCCTTCCCCTAAGTGGACATGGTGGCAAGAGCCACCATCAAGCACAGGCTCTGGTTTGTTCAGGATTAGGTGCAATTCGAAGAGCAGGTTCCAACAGGTTCCCACTGTTGTGGGCACTGGCTGTGCTACCACTGGGGCAAGTCACTGAACTGTGAGCCTCAGTTTCCTTTGTAGAACTAAGGCTTGTAAGCGCCAGTGTCCGGGGTTGTGGATTTTACTTAAAAGCCACACCAGCACTGGCTAGTTTATGCCAACTTGACACATCCGGGGTCATCTGAGAGGAGAGAGCCTCAACTGAGAAGATGCCCCCATGAGACCGGGCTGTGGGCAAGTGTTAGCAATCATTTAATTAGTGATCAAGGAGGAAGGGCCAGCCTACTGTGGGTGGTGCCATCCCTGGGCTGGTGGCCCTGGATTTTATAAGAAAGCAGGCAGAGCCCCTCCGTGAGGAGCAAGGCAGTGAGCAGCACTCCTCTGTGGCCTCTGCATCAGCTCCGGCTCCAGTTTCTGACCTGTTTGAGTTCCTGTCCTGACTTCCTCTAGTGATGAACTGTGATGTGAAGTGAAAGCTGAATAAACTCTCTCCGCCTCCATGTTGTAGCCACGGTGGTTCACCCTATCAGCCGGAGCCTTAACTAAGACAAGGTCGTACCCTCAGCTAGGTGTTTGGCACATGAAAGGAACTTGTTAAAGACTAAGCTGCTTTGCTCTTTCTGAAACATCTGTGGCCTGGGAGCTAACTGCATCCTAAACACTTTCCTGGTGTGTAGTCAGTGGACCCATTCTGGCCTCCATTCCCCGCTGGGTTGACTGAGACCTTCCCCCAGCCCCACCCTCACCCACTAACCCCACCCACATCAATGTTAAGATAGTGAGAAAATTACGGCTGACCCTGAGGACTCTAGGACCACCAGTGAGAGACAGGAAGACCAGAGAGAGAAAGAGAGAAAGAGAGAGAGAGAGAGAGAGAGAGAGAGAGAGAGAGAGAGCTCCCACTGACTACTCTGAACCGTGGGGTTCCCTAGCACCTTCCTTTCCCCAGACTCTTCCTTCTCTTCCCCGACTTTCCACCTGCTCCACCATCTGTCAGACTCCTGAGACCTGATGGCCTGAGGTCTGCTCTGTCAGCCCCAGCTGTCCTTCATATTCCTTCCCAGGTGAGGAAAGGCCCCAGACTGGGGGTGTCCTGACTCCTACAATCCAGCATACCCGTTCCTCTGCGTCTCTTGGAACAGCACACACGCGTGCTTGAAGCTCTCTGACACCACTGTGGCTACCCTGAGACTCTAAGCAAAGCAAGCTCCTGGCCTTCAGCGGGCTAGCAAATTCAAGAGGAGCCAGCAGACACCATCTCTTGGGTCATAAACACAACAGGAAGCCAGAACAAACTGAGGCTGGGGTGGAAGCCACTTTCCCTTGACAGTCCTGAGCCATGGCCCAGGCTGGGCTGGGGCTTACCTTGGGCAGGCTGACTGGGGTCCGGGGCTTGGTCCTGGGGTTCTTGATCAAGAGCCTCTGGTCAAGGGGCAGGAGGTGGTACTTCATGGCTTCAATGAGGAAGTCCTTGCAGGTGCTGTTGTTCTTGACCAAAGCTTCCTCCTCGACTGTCTGGGGATAACAGTGCACAGGTCACCCTCCAGCAGACTGGGACCATGGTTCCCTAGGCTCTCCCCAGGCTGGGCCATTCCCGACTCTCACTCATCTCTTTCTATCCCATACCGTCTCAGACTCCAAACTACCACACAGAGTCCCGCCTCTCAGCCCTGTTCCACCACATTGAACCCCTCATCTATAAAATTACATGGACACACATGGACAAACTCAATAGTTTGTTTGTGAGGTGCTAGCCCCGAGGAAGACACTGAGGGACACTACAAAGCCCCTAACCTGAGCCACTCTAGTCCAGCTGCAGAATGAGAAATTAGATTCACTAAGCCCCCTTGCCAAACGTCTCCTGGGCCCAACAGTCGTGAGGAATGAACATACGGCTGGGGTTATCATATTCTGGCAGCTTGGAGCTGGCAGGAAAGATGGATTGATGAAGCGAGGCCTTTGCCTCCAGAGTCCTCCTTTTCCCAGACATAATCTGGGTTTCTCTCACCCTCTCAGTTGGTGATGGAACTAGGTTAGGACAAATCATAAATGCTTAGGGTTAAAGAAAAAGTGAGGGGAGGGTACCCAGGCTCAGGCAGCTGGTCCCAAAGAGCCCCTTTGGCATGAGGGAGAAGCCCCCAGGGAGTTAGTATTCACAGGTCCAGCCACAACTCAGGATGAAAGCAAGCTTTAGAAATACAGATGGTGCTGGTGTGCAGAGGGGAACCAATGCCACTGAGCTGCCCAGCTAAGAAAGGTCGTGATGGGGGCTGGAAAGGTGGTTCAGCGGTTAGAGCACTGGCTGCCCTCCCAGGGGACCTGGGTTCCATTCCCAGCATCCACAAGGAGGCTCACAACTGTCTGTAACTCTGGGGAATCCAGTGCCCTCTTCTGGACTCCAGGGGCACCAAACACACATGGTATATAGACAGACACACATGGTATACAGACACACATGGTATGCAGATACATGTGGTATACAGATACAACACACGTGGTATACAGATACACATGGTATACAGACACACATGGTATACAGACACACATGGTATACAGACACACATGGTATACAGACACACATGGTATACAGACACGTGGTATACAGACACACATGGTATACAGACACGTGGTATACAGACACACATGGTATACAGACACGTGGTATACAGACACGTGGTATACAGACACATGGTATACAGACACACATGGTATACAGACACACATGGTATACAGACACATATGGTATACAGACACACATGGTATACAGACACATATGGTATACAGACACACATGGTATATAGACACGTGGTATACAGACACACATGGTATACAGACACACATGGTATACAGACACATATGGTATACAGACACACATGGTATACAGACACGTGGTATACAGACACACATGGTATACAGACACACATGGTATACAGACACATGGTATACAGACATACATGGTATGCAGACACACATGGTATACAGACACACATGGTATACAGACACACGTGGTATGCAGACACACGTGGTATATAGACACAACACACGTGGTATACAGATACACATGTTATACAGACACACATGTTATACAGACACACATGGTATACAGACACGTGGTATACAGACACACATGGTACACAGACACGTGGTATACAGACACACATGGTACACAGACACACATGGTATGCAGACACACATGGTATACAGACACACATGCAGAGAAAGCACTCGTACACATGACAAAATTCTAACAAAAATGATCAAAGTTATGAAGTTTATCCTGTGTGCTTTATCACAGAACAGCACAGTATACATTTGGGCTGTTTTTCAATGCCCGTTAAGAGCTGGGTAACTCAGCAACTCTGAAGCCCGAAGGTCGTTAGTGTGGAGAAAGGAACTAACCAGTCTCCCCACCAGGTCCTGCACCACCTTCAGGTTAAACTACAAAGTTTCAAGATGAAATAAATCTTAACAACGCATCCGTTCCTAGAGGAGTTTACCTCATAAAGTCTGATAAAAGTCCGATTAAAGGAGAGTCCACATAGCCTTTCTCTGGCCTCTCACCCTCTTTCCATAGCCAAACCTGAATTTCCTGTGATGACCAGAATAAGCCTGTGTCTTTGGTAAGTTTCAGTTGTGGGGGTCTCGGAAGCTTCTTTAGCTTTCTGTGGAACTCTTATTTAGCTTTCTTGGGCGCCCATCCACACTGTGAAATAGTCCCTGCTGGAGACCATTTCCATGGGACAGAGTGGGGTTGACCTTAACATTGGTAACTAAGGCAGGTCAGGGCGGTGGCATGTGGCCACCAGGTGGCAGCACTGAAGGAGCTTCCAGCCTAAGCGCCTGTGAAGAGGTCTCACAAAGAGACATGCAGAGAAAGCATCTTACTGAGCCCTCAGACCTATGAACAATAAGAACATGCACCCAGGACTTCACAAGTACTCATGGAATAAATATTACCTGTAGCCCCAGATAGTACAACAGGAGCTAGCACCCCCTGGACACTGTAACAGGCCTTTCGTGGACTGTCTCTTCTTGTTCTCATGCAGGCCTATCAGGGCTGGTGTTATTTTGACCAGAGAGAGACTGAGGTTCTAGGGTCAGGTGTGACAGGGAGTGACAAGGACTGAGGGCTGGGTGGCACTGCTCAGCCTTCTCTCTCACCCTGGCGTCTGAACGCTCCTCGGGAATGGCTGAGGGCTGGCCAACTTGCCTCGGCATTTCGGCATTTCATTAAAGTCACACGTCTGAAGTTTTGTAAGGATGGCTGACACTATTTACTGCATGGAACAAACTGCCCCGAATGTAAACAAGACAGACATTATCAGAGGTGACTGCTCACAGGAGTGTGTGCTTCAGGGCCATATGAGTGTGGACTTCAACTCCCTCACATGGCTTAGGGACTACCCCAGTCTCCAAACTTCAAAGCCCCAAATCAAAAAGAAAAAGGTGGGTGGATCTCGAGAGGCTTATAATCATTGCCTCAGAGGGCTGTAATAAGGATTAAATAAGAAAACATTAGTGCACCCAGAATTCTTAATTTCCCTTTCTTCTCTTAGAGGGAGTAGAATACACACTGAATGCAGCTAGCCAGTTTTCTCACTCTTGGCCTGGACTTCGAGTGTCTGAGATCACAGCAGAGAGGGAACATGAGGATATTATGGAAATGCCTCTTTCTTCTCTGTCTTCCCAGGGAAAACCAATTCACACTGAGTGTCCGTTCTGTTGGGCTCTGTGCTGACCGCCTGCCTAGATACTCAGAGTTCCCGAATCCTTGCAAGAGCTTGTCCTAGATCCAATGCTGCATCTGAGACATCAGGTACACCAGGAGAAGGTGAGGTAGCTCAAAGCTCGTGGACAGACTGAAAGCTCACATATGCTCCGATTTGTGCTTTTACATTCTCTGTCCGCACTTCACTTTCCATCCAGGGAGTCCAAGCCCTCCATCCCCACAGAGACTCACCATGCAGCCGGAGCTCCCTCTGTGCTCCTGGGTGAACTCACGGACACTCACCTGGACCAGGTAATCCCTCGGTAAGAGGGGGAGTCGGACATGCTCCATCAGCTTTGCCATGTGGTCTAAGCGAGTCTCCTTCTCGTAATTGATCCACGAAATCACAGCTTCAAACACCTAGGAAGAAAACACAGAACGCTTGCAAACAACCGCCTTAACTCATAAACCAGGAAGCAAAGTTGCGGGCCAGCCATGCAGGCATTTAATCTGAGACTTGATATTCAGGTTGAAACAAAAGTAGGAAAGCCCTGGACAGGAGCCGGCCTATTAGAGAACACACTCATAGAATGATAAGCCTGTCCAGGATGTGCAGGCATCATGGTTCAAACTAAGTAAGTTCTGACAGTCATTTAAGGATGGAAACGCAAAGGTAAACTAAGTATGAGACAGGTACTCAAAAGGACCAGAAGCCCTGGGGCAAGGTTCCCTCCACTCATGTATGTCCCAGGTAATGTAGGATGGTAGATAACGGGGCTGCCCTCTGCCTAAGGCTGGCTCTGATGATGGAAAGTGACACCAAATGCCAGAGGACAAGGAAAGATTTCACACCTATGCAAATCTAAAGCTGGGAAACCTGGACCCAAAAGGAGAGGGTGTCGTTCGCTTTCCACAGGGTCCAAATTCAAATTCTAATTCTACCTGACTGTGAAAGCAGGCAGGCAAAGTCCAGACCTGACAAGGCAGAACCAACCAGAGATCTTATAGAAATGGATAAATATACTTTCAGGGGAGAAATAGAAATATGAAAAGTCTTTAGTTAAAAAAAAAAATACCCCTTCTCGGGGGAAAGCTTGCCAAAAGGCTCATGTAAGTGGGCAGGGACATGTGTCCAAGATGCCAGTTGTAGCATTATCATGGTAGGATTTTTAAAAAGAACAAGGATGAAAAATTGGTCTTTGCTGTTAAAGAGACTAAAACATGGGTTGCAGAGATGGCTCCGCATTTACAGCACCTGCTCTCACAAAGCACCCACAGGGCGGCCACAGCCATCCATAGCTCTAGTTCCAAGGGATCCGATGCCCTCTTTAAGATTAAATAAATTGTATACTTAACGTGTAACATTTCACTGTTTTTACAAATTCTACCTCAATGTTGAACAGTCTTGTTTTTCAAAATACAATAATAGATCCTAGCACAGTGAATAAAACCAGACCCTGGAGCCCACGGACACTTCAGGAAGTATAGGAAGGGCTCCTTCTGCAAAGGAAACCGCCGGCCGGTGAGTATAAGGGAGAGCCAGAATTAAGAAAGCTGGTTCTGCAAGCACCACTGTAATAACTGACTCAGCGAGAGTCATCAGCGGGCACTAACATCAAAGGTTGTCTAGGAATAAGAGTTCTATTCTCAGAGTCACGCCATAGGTGACATTTCTTACAGAACAGGTGGCACAGTGTCTGACAGATACAAGGGATCAAGATTACTAAATGTACTACCTGTAACAGGTCAAATTTATTTATTTGTTTGCTTGTTTGTTTTGTTTTTGCTTTTTAAGAAAGCATCTCTCTGTGTAGACCAGGCTGTCCTGCATAGACCAAGCTAGTCTTGAACTACAGGGATCCTCCTACCTCTGCCTCCAGAGTGCTGCGATTAAAAGCATACACTACCACACCTAACCACTAAACTTGTATTTTGTGTGTGTGTCATTCACAGAAGTGCAGGTAACCTGGAGGCCAGAAGAGGGCACTGTCTTCCTTGGACCTGGAGGTACAGATGGCTGTGATCCACTAGATGGATGGGACTCAAACCCAGGACCTCTACAAGAACAGCCACTGCTCTTAACCACTGACACATCTCTCCAGCCAAGAATTTAATTTTTAAAAAACAGAACAGAATTAAAGAAAATGAGCAGTACACGTGCTCAGTTTTTCTCATTTCTGAATGTAATGAGCTGTATATTAATTAACCGCAAGCACACAAATATTGAGATTCTCCTCCATGTCTTAAAAATCATAAATTCAATAGAGTTCGTCCCTTAGACACAGCAGGGTTTCTCGGTGCATAATGTTCACTCAAAAGCTCTTGCCAGTGAATGGGTGGGTGAGTGGGCTCAGAGGGAGCCCATGAGGAAGCAGTGGTGCCAGGCCAGGCTGGAGTGGAGACAGGGGCTGGGACGAGGAGGGCTGGCGTCTCAGAGAGTCAGACAGAGGCTGCTGGAGAAGCAGGGCTTGTCTGGGGGAGGTGATGGGCTTCGCATGCTATCCACACCTCCTCTTACTCCCTTCTACCTGACTGTGAACTTCTACAGGAATGAGAAATTCACCATCTGTCTCCTGCCCACATCCCATATAGGATGATACCAAGTGGCAGGGTGACAAACGCTGAGGGGTGACAGATGCTGAGGACGAAGCCTTGGGTAGGTAGAGTTTACTCGTGGGTCACATTCAAGCAGTATAGCCTTCGCTTTAAAGCTGAAACCGTGAAGCCTTGGTCAGACACCACAGCAGGAGCTGTCCCATAAGGGGCTGCCCACAGTGGCAGCACCCCCTCTCCAGCCTCCCTGAGCATCCCCACAGAGATGGTGCCTCAGCAGAAGCTGGCTGCAGCCAGAAAGGACTTTCCATCCTAACTCATGGGCCTGATGCAGGGAAAAGGTGGGGAAAAAAAAAAAAAACACCAATCCTTGAGCTCCCCAAGCTCAGGACTTAAAATCCCACCAATCCTCAATCTGGAAATCTCTGCCCTGAAAAGTTCTTCCCCCAACCCCCAGAAAATTCTATATAAGCCCTGCCCTTTGTTCAATTCCCTGCTATCAGCAGAGGACAGCCATCCCTAGATTCATTGGTCCATACCATGAACTCTCCAATAAAATTCTTTCATGAGATTTGCTGCCTGGTGTGACTCTCTTGTTGGAAGAAGCCAAGAAGCAATGAAGAGAAGAAGTCAAGAAAGAACAGGGCTGAGGCTCCTGAGCTCCTCGGCCCAGCTGGGGATCCCTTCCTAAGCTCCGGTGTCTCAGGATGCTCTTCCATTGGGATATCACCTGCCCTCACAGCTGTGGGGTTCCTGGGCTTCTGAGTCCCAGGATACCCTTTCATCTGAGCAGAGACACTTAACAATCCCCAACAGCTCTTCCTGTGAAGCCCTCACAGACACCGCTGCCATCGTGAATTCTCAGGTATGTCAACTGAATCAATGATCCTCCACTGACTTTTCCAACCCAGAACAGGAAAGAGGCAGACGTGTGGTCCCCTCAAACCCAGCTGTGGTGCTCCTGTCCCCATTAGTCTCAACTGCCTCTCAAGTGTCTACTAGCCAAGTCTGGCAAAGTAGAGCACACAGGCCAAATGCAGCCTGCACCTGTTTTGTAAATAAAAACTCTCTGGAACAGCGCCACACTCATTCAGAGTCTCCAGGGTGAGAATCCCACAGCACAATGCCCAGGATACTCAATATCTGCCGGTTACAGGAAAAATTACAAACTCGTAGTCTGTAAAATCTAAGCAGCGATCCCAGGACGTCAGTCAAGGGACCAGGTAACATTTAAAATGTTACTACATTTCCGTGGGTTCCCTGATGAAACACTCAGCCACTTACACTTCTTTGCTTTCAAAGAAACAGGGTCATTCCCTCGCCGACTTACACTGCTGAACCAGTTTCTTGGATGTTCTATGTGCAGATGAGATGAAGCAAAGTCTTTATTGTTGTAGGTTCTCAATCCTTAAGCATAAGCATAAACCTTGGCCAGAAAACACTGGGTAACTCCCCACCCCACCCTGGTTACACAGGCAGCCAAGCCAAGCTGGACCTGAATACCTCAAGTAGAGGGGGTTCTCGGAAGTGGGCGCCGAAGCCTCCAAAATGTATTTTGAAAATCAAGAAGGAGGAGGATTCGAGATCCATAGGCAAGATTGTGACTTAGTGAGGTGACTCTCAAAAGGGACAGGAAGAGAAGCGAATTAAATAATATCAGAGGGAAAAGATGAGGCTCCTGCCCATGGACCTGATTTGTTACTCAGGATTGGAGGATTTTGATCAATAACATTTTACATGCATAATCTCATTTAATCCACACCGAACTTCCAAAGGAGGTGTCGTGATTCATATTTTAGAGATGAACAAATAGCCTCGGAGAGTGACAAGTTAGCAGATGCCACCACTTTACCAGGGAGGCGGGACTGCAGATACGAACTCACTTTGCAATAATGCATCTCTGTCTTGAGTAGCTGAACCCCTGAGCCAGCTGCTGAGAGGGGAGCCAAAGTCTTAAGCCTGTGGTACTAATTATAGCTCTCCACAAGGTCCCGGGACATCATGGGGGGGGGGGCGGCGGGGGGAGACAAGGGCATTTGCCATGTCTGCTGCCATGCTTTTAAATTGAGAGCTTTTGTATTCAAGAATAGTCATGTTTTGTTTCTTTTCTTCATTTTTCTTTTTTTTTTTTTTTTTTTGTTTTGTTTTGTTTTGTTTTGTTTTGTTTTGTTTTTCGAGACAGGGTTTCTCTGTGTAGCCCTGGCTGTCCTGGAACTCACTCTGTAGACCAGGCTGGCCTCGAACTCAGAAATCCGCCTGCCTCTGCCTCCCAAGTGCTGGGATTAAAGGCGTGCGCCACCACCGCCCGGCTTCTTTTTTTAATTTTTCAATTAAAATATATTTACATTGTTTCTCCCCCTTCCTGTTCCTCCCTCCAAACCCTGTCCATATCCCCATCCTCCCTCTCAGATTCCTAGCCTCTTTTTGTTAATATATATGCATATATATATATATATACATATACATATATATACACACATATGTATGTGTATATATACATATACACATATACACATATACAATCTACTGCATCTATTTCATGTTGCTGGTGTGTCTATAATTTCAGGGCTGACCATTTGATTTTGGATAACCTATTAAGGAGATCAACCCTGGTGGAAACTAATTCTCTCACTCTCAATAAGCCGTTTTTGAAGACTTTTTTAAGCAATATTTTTTTTCTTAAGGAAGTTGACCTCAGGCATCACAGAGAATGTAGCAGGACCCCTGGGTATCCGACAGAGCCCGTCAATCCACCATGAGGCAGAAAGTGCAAGCGGACAGTGTGGGGATTTGTTTTTCATGTCTCCTCAACAGTTAACTCCAGTCCCCACCTCAGCTCACTGGTAGACCATGTGGGTAACTGGGTGGGTGAATGTTGTTACCCCGCCTAAGCTCCGGGAATGGGCCGAGCTACCAGCCCCCACCCAGATTCCCCTGAATCCACAGATAAGAAACATAGACACACAAGTTGCTCAGCTGGTGTGGGAGGTTGTCCAGGCTACGCTGCTCCCCCGAGTGTTTTCCTGGGTTTTCTTCACACTATTCTGCTATGAAGTCATTACATAACCCTTTAAAAAGTCATTTTACCCCATTGGTATTTCAGGATTAATTTTCACGTAGACTGGGTAAGTTTGTCCTAACGTTACCCTGTCACTTAGACATTGTGAAATGATTTGAAATATGTTCCTAAGGCATTCTGAAAGCCTGCTTACTTTGTAGTTTTAATCAAATTTTCCCTTTTATAATCAAATTTGCCTAGCATCCATTGTTTTTTAATGATAAATTTAAAGTGCTTTAAAAATCATGGGCCAGCTCTGCGTGGGTTTCAGGTAGGCCTGGTCAAGGTTCTTCCTCACTCTTTGGTTTTTCCTGTATTTGGTCTCTGCTTTTAATATTATACACTGCACTTATATCTGCTGGTTTAAATTCTGCCATATTTCATTCCTAGGCTTTTGGAGTAGCAGGTCGTTTGTTGTCTCCGTTGAAGCACAGATAATTTAGATTACATTAAGGATTACATTAAGAATGGTTCTATAATTGACTTTTCTGTGGACTACTTCTCATCCAGATACCTTGATGCAGACTACATACAGCTTTTCAACCTTGAGGAAGAACACCAGATGCAGGATACATTTCCACAGTCAAGGGGCTCAGGGCCAGATGAGTTTGAGAACCACCATATGCCACAGCCAAGTCTCCATCGGAGATGCATGCAATTCAGTGTTTAAACTCCCAGGAGTCTTCAGGACAAAGCTCCGAGCACTTCCCAGCCAGTGCTGCCAAATGCAGTGGTTCTCAACGTGTGGGTCGTGACTCCTCAGGGGGTCACAGATCAGATGCTCTGCCTATCAGATACTTACATTACAAATCATAACAACAGCAAAATTACAGTTCTGGTTGGGAATCCTCACAACATGAGGAACTGTATTAAAGGGTTGCAGCATTAGAAAGGTTGGGAATCACCGCCCTAATGTATCTGCCCTGAAAACTCTGTTTTCTTTCAATGCAAAAAAAAAAAAATCTTGTAATATTATAGTTTTGTGAGGCACCGTTGGCTAAATTCTGCCTTAAAATAAATAAATAAATAAATAAATATCCTCACTCCTTAGCCATTTGTATAGATCTTTCCTTCATTCCAAACCTCAACCCACCACAGATCCTTGATTCTCAGCAAGCCGGCCACGTTCTTCCACAAGTGTACAGCAAGCTGCCCCAAACTGGATGAGAAGTGTCTGCAAATCCTACTGTCCATAGCCTGAGGACTCTGCAATGTCTTTCCTACTCAACAATCGGGATAAAATACCCTGGGTGCTTTCCGTGAGCAGGGACTATGAGGAGCTCCCTCTTAGATCCAGGTATTTTAGACACGGCTTTCAGTCTGTCTGCTTGCCACACTGAACTCTTGGACAGTGATGGCTAGGGCGGATCATCTCTGTATCCCCTGACGGAGTTCTACAGTAAGACATACACTTCTGTCTCCACTCACAGGGCTCGGTTGCTCATGGATCCAGCTGCCTCACTGAGCCCTCCCTGGTTACCTGTCATGCAAGAAGCTGCAAGCATTAAGAAGATAAACCAGTGGGGGGGGGGTGGGCTGTAGCTTGATTGGTAAAGCTAGATTCTATCCCCAGAGAGGCAGAGGCTGCTCATGGTATATCTGTAATCTTAGCATCTGGGAGGTGGGGACGGGTATCCAGAATTCAAGGCTATCCTCTGCTACATAGCAAGGTTGAAGCCAACTTGAAATAAATAAGCTCTTATCTCAACAGCAAGAAAAAAAAATATCTTGAACTGTGTTCTGGCCAAGGAACATTAGACATAAATGTATATGTAAATCTTTACGTCATGTCTTTAAGTTAAAATACTTATAAGAACCTATCTATGGTATAGGAAGTCAAATGTCAGCTGCCCTTTGAGTTAGGGGAAATCGACAAAAAAGGATTCTGGAGTCTGTTTCTTCATCTGTGTGCGACTTGGACGGATCTGTTTGCTTTGTAAAATGTTGAGTTGCACGTGTGTTATCTGCTTCTGCGTTTCTCGACCCGCCATGATACAAACTTCACATTGAAAGCAAATTCGCAAACTCGGCCTGCAGAGTGTGGCCAGCTCTGCTTACAGCACTGCTCAACCATGGGAATTTAACTGTACTCCCCAAAGGATAACAGCAATGAGAGGGAAGCTTCCAGAAACCACCGCTTAGTAAATCAAAACCACAACCTCAGGTGCGGTCTGCCTCTCTCTGAGTGGTCTGTCAGGAAGGCCTCTTGAGGTCCCTAAAACAACACAGACATTTGCTGCTGCTGTTGCTTGTCTAACAGAACGAGACAGTAAGACTCTACAGTTAAAGACAATGCACATCCTGGCTGCAGGATGTAGGCAAAACTAGTTGGAACTGGCTGGAAGGTTCCTCCCTGATGACTAGCCCTGATAGTGTCAGAATGTCTGTCACCAAGTCTTACTTGTCTGTGGGCCCTGTGTGGGACAGTACTGACCAGGCAAGGTACTCCCACTGAGGCAATAGTGGTAAGTCTGTTATAGGAGTAACCAACCACTTACT